>NC_087399.1:5207734-5514687 GCF_031307605.1 Tribolium castaneum | reverse complement strand
AAGACCTACAGAAAAATTTATAACTTCAGAACCATTTAAAATAACTTAACCAACTTTTTTCCAATCAATTCCGTAAGCTTTAGCGCATCTTTCTCAATGAAAGCGAACTCGGAATCGACATTCCACCGCCTACTATGATTTTCTGAAAATGACAAACTACAAATGGCAACAACTCGATTTTTTCAAATGCAACACCCTATATTTTATTGCATCATTGAATGGCATTTTTTATAAGCTTTCTGTCGATATAAGGTTTGTAGAGTCTAATTAGTAAAATTTGTAATATTATTGCAAAATAAAAAATATTGGAGTTTTTTTGGGAAAGATAAAGGATCGAGTAGGCCGTTGCCATAAAATTTAACATTTCTATATATTTCTTCAAAGAATATTTTTGCTAGTGTTCTAGTAAATGAGCTCCGAAATCCAGCAAGCGTTCAATTAAAAATTAAAAAAAAACTTCTATAATTCTGTTGCTTACTTGCTAGAGGTCTGAACTCATTTACTAGAAGAACACGATAGTGACCTATTTAAGCATTTTTTTTACAAATATCCTTGTCTGGAAACTTTTATATTGTTTTTGTCCGTCTTACTTCCCTGGTTTTATAAAGACAAATAAAAATAAAATAAAAATTGTTTTCTTTATCATGTACTGATGTTTCTATTAGAATTTCTATTACATTTCAAAATTTGGTAAAAGATACTTTTTTCAAAATGGTATAGAAATGATAAATTTTACGAAAACAGCCTACTTGATTTTTTTCCGAAAAAAAAAACATCAATATTTTTTTGCAAAAATCTTACGAATTTTACAAATTAGACCCCACAAACCCTATGTCGACAAAAAGTTCATAAAAAATGCCATGCAACTATGCAATAAAATATAAGGTGTTTCAATTAAAAAAATCGAGTGCCTTTTGTAATTTGTCATTTTCAGAAGATCGTAGTAAGCGATGGAATATCGACTCCGAGTTCGTCCTCATTGCAAAAGATGCGCTAAAGCTTCGTAAATCCAGTGGAAAAAAGTTAGTTAACTTATCTTGAATGGTTCTGAAGTTATGAATTTTTCTGTGGGTCGATGCAAGACGCTATTTGCACACATAAAATGACATAAGTCAAAAACTATGACAGATAAGTGTAAGAAACTAGGTAGGTTGTGTGGAAAATTCGGCCACGATTTCAAAAGTGTAAGAAAAATTTGAGGTTCCCATTAAAAAAAAACGAAAAAAAAAACAAGAGTTAGTTGTTTATTTTATTTTGGAACAGCCTGTATACAAGTTAAATTTTTAGAATATGCCTTATTGTAAGACCTATCGTGATAGCTTGCATAAAACAAAAGATATGGAGTATGCACCTCTAGGTCACCCTGTATTTTATAAAAATTCAGTTTGTCTATAATGTAGCTTCTAAAAGAATTAAAAAAACTATTATAGGGTCCTATCGTACCTCGCTTTTAGTAATTTGTGCCAAAGAATATTCATTTCTGATTTCTGCGTTATGGATAAGCGCTGAGAGACTCAGAATCGACTGTTTAGTTCCGAAACTTTTTTGGTCGTTGCAAAATTTGTCAAAAATATTTAAACAAAGCGCTCCCTTGTGAGTCATCTGATTAACAGTCACAGGCGCAGCTTGTCGGAAGAAAAATTGCCCTAGCACTTTGGCCTATTGGGTAATTGGGCACGTGTCGTTTCCTAACCGACCTATCGACTTTATCCGGATAATTAGACGTTTTTGATGAAAAAGTCTCTTGTGGGTGCGGTGGTGTGGTAATAATACGAATAGTCGTAATATTTCTGGTTCGTTACCCTCCGCTAATAAATTTAATTACGTGCCATACACATTTAATAATTCATTCAACTTTGAAAATTAAGTGAAAGCGTGCACATAGAGACGCACCTTTGTCGTGAGTAACCATAATTGCCACAAATTTTGAAAAAGAGCATGCGGAACCCGACTTTCTCCAAGACAAATAAAAAAGGTCAAGGGTGGATGGAGTGTCCTTGTCTGGCGGTCAATAAATGCCGAATTAATCCACTGGAAAAATGAACATTGGTAACGCCACCAAAGATCATGTTTCGGCGCGTTTTTGTAAAACGGGGCGATTTGTCAGCCAGGTAGATGTCCCACGACAGGGAAGTTTTATTCCTTTTCTCCGAACGAGATAATAAAACCGATAAAGTGCCATAAAAATTACAATGCCAATGTCAGCGTTATCTAAGGTGCGTTTATGGTGACATATGCACAATTATTACGATCTTGTCTATTTGCCGACTACGAAATGTTTGTCTCCGATGAATAAACAATCCTTAATCAAAATTCTATCTGTGAGCGGTTTCCGTTACGACAGTTAACGAAAATCCTGCAGCACCAGGAAGCGAAACTCCAGGTGCGATTCGACAATAGGGTACTGAATAAATTCTTTTTTATTGGACACACCTGGTCGAGGATGAACCGAATTCAATTTAATGCTACCGACTGATTGGAACATGCACAAAGAACCGGAATTCTCGAGAAAGCTTTAGGAAAAACGCCAAACCAGCCGCTAAATCCGCGAAAAACTCAGCTTGTTTCGAAACATTTCCACGCGTCCGATAGATCAAGCCGGTTTTTTCCATCCGAATGAAAAAGCAGCAACCTCAGGATTAAAACGTTTACTCATTGTAATTGCACGTATTAATTTCTATACCGACCTCATTTTCATTGAACTATAAAGAAACAAAGACGTAATTGCTGCCTTTGGCCATTAATGCAACTGGGTCTTGCATGCATGTATTTATTCGTACAAAAGAGGGGAGGACTGCGACTAGGACTTAAATCCTTGCAGTCCTCTCCGTAAAGCATTAACCTATATCGGCGAGTGCATCGCAATCCCGACCACCTATAATTTTCGCATTACCAGCGAGATTTAAGACGTTATTTAACGTGTTATTACATTGCTAAATTATTGCACTGAATGCCGGATTAATAGCGCGGGTGGTTATGGACGAGTGGAGACGACAAGTAAAAAATCGATGCATCTTGCACACAAAGGAGCCTCCTGTGTTTCTGCTAACGCTCCAACGGCGAAAACGATCAATCAGTCTGCTACGAATTCGTTTTCATTAGACTTTATTTAAAAAATCGCGTTCGGACTAGTTTGAATGGGCGCATTTCGCAATCAAACCGTTGTACAACACAAGTAATGAATCACTTACGACGGTTGCAGCGGTTTCTTTCCATTACCTGCAACAAAAAATTCATTTCAGAAAAATGCGCACACAGATTTATCTTGGATACACGTTCCAGACATCATACAAAATCATGTTGTACGATGGCTGGAAACATAAATGATCAAGCGAGCCATAAATCACACGAAGCCAGAAAAGTTCTACTAGCGTTTTTTCAAAACTGGCGGATATCAAGTTTCAAATAACCGATAAGACATTCATATCGCCATGGGTTTATCGATGGTTATGCTGTTAGATAGTCACGGAGATTAACCCAAACATACTGCACCATTTTGGGAAAAGGTAACGAAAACTAGAGAGCTGGGACACTGAATGACAATTTTCGATTTTTTTTATACGTCCGTTGGAATGTGTAAAAAACAAATTGGGATAGAAAAGTCAAATATATTTGAAAAAAAATGTTTCCATTTTTCGCCGACTAACTCCGTTTAGAAATGATTTAGACTGACAGTCGTCGTCAATTCACTGTTTTTCTTGATATGAACTTCAAATTTTGAAAAAGATTTTTTGTAAGTACAAGAATTTTACGTCTAAACTCTTCATCATAAACATTTGCCCTTAACTTTAAAAAATGGTAATCATCGAAGAATGAGAGAAAAATTGAACCTTTCCTGACAAGTTCTACGTTTATTATTAACAAGCATTTGGAAAAGTGGATTGTCTAAATAATGTTATGTACAAAATCTATGAGATTTTGGGAATTTGTCTATGCATTTATAAAATACGTAGGTACTTGAACCCAAAATTGGGTCTAATTTTTAGGAAAGTTGAACCTGTCGCTGCTTGGCCGCCTTTAGCATCTACGTGAACTTTAGATTCTGTTTCAAATTATAAAGTTATTGGAATTCACGATTTTGTTACGTTTTTCACAAGACCTTCAATATAATTTTTTTGGGAAATTTAAAAAGAGGACGGGAAATATAAAGGGTTCTTGATGACCAATTTTTTGGATGAGATATTTAACTACAAATTGTGACTGAAAGAAAAGCATTTTTAGCATTAAAGTATGTTTTAAATTATGTATTTAATATTAAAATAAGTAGCGAAAAATTTCAGAAATGTGAACATTATTATTTGTAGGTATTCAATTTTTCCTTTTTTTAAACAGTAATCCCAAAATTCCTACGTTTCCCACGTCCCTGGTTAAATTTGACGTAAAATTATGTCGTTTTATGCATTTGACAAAAATTATAATCTTGAAATTATTTTCGAGATATAAGTTACTAACAAAAATTTTAATAAAAAATGATAGAAATATATATATCCACATAATACAAAATACAATAAAGGAACTCCAACGAAAAGTAGAGAAGTTCCAAAAAAAACACGAAGCGCTATAATTTTTCCTTTGGTTTACGAAACCAGTTGGTAGAAACTCCGTCCAAAGTGACATAAAGATATCAGCTAATTAGGATTTGTTTGAATTTCCATAAAATTTCACTTAGTTTGGAGCATTTCACTGTGGCAAAAAAGCGGTCGGTTGACAGCAGCTTCGCTGGGTGGAACTTCCTCTTCGATTTTTTCGTGTCACCGTTTACGACAGCGATAACCTTTCCTAGAAACCTTCAGTTCTTTTCGAGTCTCATTTACGAAGAGTCTTCTTATCCCGGCTGTGGGCACAACATGGGGGTCATCAACCTCGCGTTATGTAAGTTATGAAGAGCGAACCAAACGCTGAAATTTTTGCAACGACAAGTGCATCTCCTAAATGGGACTTTGATGAATTTAGACGACACAGTAATGGGTTTAGAACTCGGCAATAAATTCGCTATTTAGACTCGAGTTAAGCAAGCAAACGGCCGATTGATGATGACAGAGTCGTGTTTCCTAATTTAACGCGATTTTTTCCTCTTGTGTCTTTCGAGCGAATGATACACACGATATCACGATTCATTATCATAATTCGATGACCCCGGACAGTGGAAACCTTGTTGTGTGCATGTTGACTGAAGTTATTAGTGGCAAACGAAAACGAGTTAATAATTTGGCGTAAAATACAGACCGTCGAAAATTCTTTCGTGCTTTATGGCAATGACACAATCGCAGAAGGCTATTGTTCGCTTCTTTGAATCTGTTTGATCGGTCGGGTGACCGCTCGAAATCGATAATTAAAATATGTGCAATATAATTTTCAATCACGTTTGCTTTAATCGAATAATTTAATCTTGAATTGTCACCATCTAGACGTAGCAACAGACGTGATGTCTGACATACAGGAAACTAGCAACTCGACGGGTCTCTCATTCCTGCTTTTCGCAGGAAGGATCAGTTTCACATTGCGTGAATTCCCAATTTTACAGGATTGTGTTACTTGCAAATCTCCGATTACTAATTGGGTAATTTTAGAATGTGATTAGAAAGAGAATCCTCTGACTACAGGCTTCGCGAAAAATCAGCGCGATTTTTCGCACTCATACAATCAGTCTGGACCCGAAGTAGAACGTTGCAGTGGTGACCCCATTTGTAAAGTCCGGTACGTACTTATAAATATCTCCGGTGCCGAATGACAGTTTTGGGGCATTTACAGACAGGAAATTCAATTAGCCACCAAAGAAAAAATCTCTGAATCAACGATGCTGTTACCACAAGGCCACAGCTCGTTTGTTTATGTGTTTGTTATTTGAGAATTGTTCGACCATTACAAAATTGCGAACAGGAAAAAAAAAACAATTAAAACCTTAAAGTTGAACAAGTCGGCGTGGAAAATTCGAAATTGCAGGAGCGAATTCTGTGAACTTTACAATTTAAAATTAGCACCAGCGCGTTAAAATGTGCAAATAAAGCCTGTTTTAATTTGTTTACATCTAATGGCGAATTCTATGGGTTCGCAAATGTTGTAAAATTAGGAGCGGCTGCGCACTAACCCTGTATTGAGCGAGACGAGGGCGTTTTCTATATTTTCGATTCGAATAATTATTCAGACACCCACTTCGTACCAGTGGCCGAGAATGCATGGCCTGACCTTAAAATATTTCAAACACGCGCATTTCCGTGAGCCGCGGAATTTTCCGGTAGGACCTCCGGAGCCAAGGCGAAACAAAAATACGCCCAAATAAATCAAACGCCACACAAATAAACCACTTATTATGCAAATGACGGCAAAAATGACCAAATGCTTTTCTCAGGGCTTTCGGAGAATCGCCTAGGACAATGATAACAACATAAAACCAAGGAAGTCGTTCGCATTTAGCGACCAGTGAGACAATATTTGTACGTATATGCTAATGATATTCAAGTGTACATTTCGCTTCAGTATTAGTTATGGTCTGCACAGCGTTGTTATGTAAAACATTTCTGAATCAGCCTCTGTCGGCGTTTTCTTTACCTCTTTTGAGAAAGATTCAAGGAGACACGAGCGAATGGGGACATAGGCGCCGCATTTTGAAAATCCCAATGAGGTTGAAATTCAAGAATGTTTAAAACACTTTTTGTTACCATATCAAATATGTATTTTGAGACTCGAACGACTGTGAATTCCGGATTCGAATCAGTGACATTTTTACGATTTTTTTGCACAAAAGAGCATAAGAAAAAATAAAAAATACGTAGCTATAGATTTTTCGTACAGTGAAACCTCCCTTAATGGACACCTCCGAATAACAACTGATATTTTTGTAGGAAAGTAAAACCTATATTAAAATTTCCATTAGTGCACATCTCTCCACAACGGACAATTTAAGATTCCCCATTGGTGTCCGTTGTTGAGAGGTTTTACAGTATAATGCTTATCATAAGATATTCTGCAGACTGAACCAAAAGTAACGCACAAAATTCAACTCTCTGTTATGAGTTATTTTTGAAAAAAATCCTCGAACAGGCCGATTTTATTTTTTAAATGCTACCTTTTGACACCATAATGACATTTCATAATGACCTTATGGTTTTTGAGTAATTACGTCATTTTTATTATTCTTTTTATGACAAATGACATTTTACATTAGTGTTTTAGATAGCACTTATTTTTATCTTTCCTTCCTAATTAGTTCAAAAAACTTCAAAAGTAAACCAAAAAAGAAAGCAAAAAAAGAATAAAATAAAATTATAAAGTTATTGAGAGTATATTACACAAAGAGTTATTTTTTCATTCATGCTTTATTTTATAAAATGTGATGGCTTTTTGTTTATTTTTTTGAATTCAGGTGTTATATTAAAAATGTTTCCATGCAAACTTTACAAAAAATATAAAAAGCAAAAACCGCTTATAAAATAAGTCAAAACAAAAACATGAAGTTCATTATGTTATATTATATTAATTGTCTATATTTTTTATTTTAATAAAATTATTTTTTTATTTTTAATTTAATTTTTTATTTTTTTTATTTTTAATTTCATTTTTTTTATTTCAATATCATTTTTTCTTTTCTTATTTTTAATTTTTTCTTATTATCAGATATTTAGTGATCAAAAATGTCGGTTGTTATTCAAAAAAATTAAGAATGACGACACAAATTAAAAACCAGTGACATCAGAAATGTCGCTACAATGTCAAAATTTAATATTTAAAAAAATAAAATCGTCCTGGAGCGCGTTTCATAAAATTTACAAGTTGATTTTTACAATTGACGAGTTTACTATTTACACAATATTATTAGGTTACTATACAAGTATAAAAGTGACAAGTAAATCACTTGTAATAATTATTTAACTAACAAGTTTGGAAATTGCTTTACAAACAAGTTAGGTACAATATTTTTTGTAAAGAATATTTAAAAAAAATTAAAAACATTTTTTTTTGATAATTTAGGTATAGTTTTTTTGGCTGATGAGTTGGTCACAGGTCAAACAATCATCAATTTAAAAAAGTTTTTATGACTAATGACAAAGATATGGATTTTGTGATTTATTTTGGTTGTCTGTATTTATGAATTTACCAATTGTGTTCAAACCTTTAAGTTTATTTTTTTTCTGTTATTTCTAATAATACTCAAATTATTTTGCTGAGAACTGCTCACTTATGTTGTAAAAGTTGGACTGTATTACATCATGAAGTACATGACGATTTTTTGCACCAAGAACATGACTTTGTAATTTGCAAAATCAAAGCAAATTTTTAAAACAAAGTTGTAATCAAATGAGAAAGAAAGGTCTCCGTCCTATCGATCAATCGGAAATCCCAAAATAAAACATTTTAAGATATCCAACGAATTCCCGAAACATATTTACAAATAAAATGATCACAACATGTTAAATATTTGTGAAAAAATACATTGCCATTCTAAATCAGTCTTTTATAATATTTTTTTTAAATTGCCTGTGATTTTTTTGAAACATACAACATACGAGTAAAAACAAAAACATCCAAATGAGTTATTAGCATACAATAAAAAACACTCAGGATGAAGGTAATTTTAACAATGACAACGAAGATGTGCAATGAGAGCGAAAGCCCCACTGACCCCACAGTTTCGGTGCTTATGAATGGGGACATCATAAATAATTTCGTCTCAAGTCTCTTTTGACTCTATAACCAAATAATCAATGTTTAAATTCATTAATAAATCACAAACGTGGTTAATGGAGGTTGGTACTCGTGGCCCGACACATTTAACAAGATGAAAGCTTTAAACAGTTTGATGAAAATTGAGGATCTCAACCATAATCAAGTCAAAGACGTCCCTTGAATCCTTTTGGAGGTAACGGAGTTGAAAATTCATTAACTCATCTGGTGGCAGGATTGTCGCATTTATTATTCAAGTAATGGGTGGTACCGACTCCCCCAGCCACCCTCGCTGAGCGTTTATTGCATAATTGGAGCATTAGCTCCGTTTTTGAGGCAGGATAAGCTCGCGTCAAAGCTCAGCAGGAGTGTGGGCGGGTGGCTCCGGCAGGATTGTGCAGGACTGTCCGGCTGTCAAGGCGGAAACGGCGACTTTGGCAGCGGGTGGCGGCGGCCCGCCCCAATCAATCAGGCGCTGGTCCTGCGGCAGCCGGAGCATAATCGCGAGCAATTCGCTGCAGAACTGCCGCTCTCAACAACTGCACCACTCTCACTCTCTCTCAACATATCCTTGTGCACAACTCCTCCTCTCTTTTCACTTTCAGCGGTCGTCGACCCCACACCGTCTGCCGTCCCGCGCCCGCCGCCATTCGAATCGTCCTCGCCCCTCGCTCCTCCGACACACATCAAACTGCATCGCGGCCAAATATAACGGCCTGCTGCGCTCCTGCTGCACTCAACGGCCGGACACTGAGCGACCTCAACGACTCCATATTTACTCCATGTTGGTCGAGGGGCATGACGTCAAGCGTTGGGCACCAAACGTTACACTCAAAATGTACTTTGACGAGACAGTTATGTAAGGTGTGGAAATCCTGAGATTCAGCAGGTTTTTAATGTTTACGATGTACGGTCGAGGTATTTTTAGTTAGGTAAAAAGGAAAAGTTTGGTATTTGCCGAGACCGCAACTGTTACCACTTGCATGAAATTCAAGGAGTTCGTACTTCGGGAAATCATTAAAACAACGGCGAGGCGACGCAACGGAAAATCCCTCACTTTTATTACCTTTTCGACGAAAAGCCGACAGTACAACCAAACAAATCCAAAACCAAAACCAAAACTTCAGAACAATTACTAAATTATTTCAAAAATGTGGTACTTTTGACCTTTTTCAAGGGTTTAAGCACATTTCTTTACCGGTAAATTTCCTCAAAAATCTTTCGAAAATTGCAGGGTTGGGTCGAAAATGGTGTTACATTCTTTTTTTTTATTAGTTCGTCACATTTTGGACTAAACGCTCAGATTTTTCCCGACATTCATGATAAAAAATTAACTTAATTAAGTTTTTAAGCCAAAGTCTAAATAAGCGTAAGAAACCTTAGTTATGGAAAAAATATAAACTTTTTTCCCGAAAAAACAACACTTTAACCTAACCAATTGGCAGGAATGGATAAAATAACACAAAACTTCTCAAAAATAAGTTTAAAAGTCGCTAAATTCTTGCAAAAATTAGGTAATTTTGGCACTCAAGCGTTAAACAACGTTTTAACGCATTTATTGTCACGTAATGCAAGTAATTATTTCTCAAAATTTCTCCAAAAATAAATCGAAAATTGGCGATTTTGGTAGACAATTGTGTTATTTTCCTTTTTTTTGAGCGCTTCATTCTGTTTTAGAATTGAAAGCTCAGTTTTTCCCGATATTCCTGATAATAATTTATTGATATTTTTGTATCTAAAACAAACCTAATTCCCAAAAACCAAAGAAAATTTACTTTTAGAAAAAAATAAACTCATTGGAAACTTTTTCGCCGAAAATCGACAGGCACTGATTGGATATTACAATTATTTTCTCCAAAATAAGGCAAAATGTACTAAATAATTGACAAAAAGAGATAATTTTGGCCTTTGTTTAATGTTTCCAAACGTTTTAGCACATTTATTGTGCAATAGTGCAAGAAATTATTTGCAAAATTTGCCCAAAAATAAACTTTAATCGCTAAATTATTTCAAAAATGAGGTAATTTTGACCTACGTGCATTCAAGAACCTTTTAGCACATTTCTTGTCTAGTGACTCACGCAATTATTTTGGAAATATTCTTCAAAAATATTTCGAAAATTGTTGAGTTGGATCGAAAATGGTAATTTTTTTCGAAGACCATATTTCGTTCTAGAACTGAAAACATATTTTTCTCGCCATTCGTAATAAGAATTGTAATACTGTAATGATTTCGCAAAATTTCACAAGAAGACCAAAAATAAGAAAATAATTCTTTAAAGACACTACAATTTTGGCCGTTGATTCAAAAATTACTCAATAATTGCCGAATTAGGTCAAAAACGGAGTTATTATAATTATTTCACCCAATTTCTCAAAAATACGACCAAAATTCACTAGAATCTTACTTAAAAAAATGGACAATTTTGACTTTGTCAAGTGTCTAAGAACGTTTTAGCACATTTCTTGACCAAGAGAGCAAGAAATTATCTGGCAAAATTCCCTCAAAAATAAATCGAAAATTGTTGAGTTATCTTAAAAATGTTGTAAATCATTTCCCAAATTTTTCGAAATTAAGTCCTTAATCGCTAAATATTTCAAAAATGAGGAAATTTTGACCCTCAGGTGTTTAACAGAACGTTCTAGCACATTTCTTATCTAGTGAAACAAGCAATTATTTAGGAAAATTTCTTCAAAAATCGTTCGAAAATTCCCAAGTTGGATCGAAAACGCCTATTCCGTTCTAGAACTGAAGACTCATATTTTCCCGTCACTCGTAATAAGAATTTAACTATGTTTCTGTATTAAAACAAACAGAGAACCCACAAAATAGGAAAATTTTGTTATAGAAAAAAACATAAACTCAGAAATCTCTTTTATTACTCTTTTGAGACGAAAAACCGACAGCCAACCGTATAATTCGGTAGGAACGAACAGAATATTATAATTATTTCGCAAATTTCACAAAAATAAATCCAAAAATCACAAAATATTTATTTAAAGACAGGATTATTTTTGGCCGAATTTATTTATTTCACGAAATTTCTCAAAAATAAAGCCAAAATTTACTAATCATTTAAAAAAAACGCTATAATTTTACCTTTGTCGTTTAAGAGCGTTTAAGATCGTTTTGGCACATTTCTTGTCCAGTAACGCAAGCAATTCCGCAAAATTTCTTCACAAATAATGCGAAAATTGTCATATTTGATTAAAAAAATGTTATTTTTCCCTTTTCAAACGCTTAGTTTGCGCCGAAAACTTAGTTTTTTCCGGATTAATTCAAACAAAGCAGGAAACCACAGACGTAAGAAAAAACCCTCATTGGAAAGCGTCCCTGCGTGAGGGCACTGTCGTGGAAAATCCCTAACTTTTGTAACTTTTTCCGTGAAGAACCGGCAGTTAAACCGAACAAATCGGTTACCACCCGCCGCCGAGTTATTCTATTATAGCCTCAAAGAGGCAAGACGTACTATTACCGTTACATTAAATTGTGTATTCAGTGAGATGACTGGCATTAAAGGATTATTAGTAGTTACTTAGCTGTAGGTCTCGAGCTTACTCAAGCCACAAACCAGACAGTGACAAAACATTTTTGAAACTTGTTTGAAATCGGCTGGAAAAAATGTTTAAAATCGCGTCTAATTTCGTGCGTTTGGTAATGATGAGGAGAAGAAAGTGTTGCGCACACGTGGGACCACCCATGCCTAACGCCGATTGTTCGCTGGCGTGAAAACGAAGAATTCAGCCGGGTTTGATTAAAGTTCGCCTCTTGTTTGGTAAAACTCCATTAAAGTCGAAGGTGCCTCATCTCGGGTCACGACCTGGCGCTCGGAGAATACACAACAAGGTAGTGGATAATGCGGCGTCGGCAAGATAAACCTCATAATAAATTGACGTTTTAGGGAATCACGTGTGCCAGCACCGAAACTTGCGCACGTCCTTCGTGATAACAAGACACGAAAAAATAAAAGTTCAACGATCCTCGATTTTGGATCAACTTTCTTTTTTACAATCGCATAAATGCTAACTTCTAATTAGGATTCCGGGGCTCGCAGACGCATTTGAACCGCAATTATTTAAATAATTGCGGCTAATTATTACCGAAATAAAAGCAAAATTACGAGGTGTCTGGTCCGCCGTGTTAATGAACGAAACCTTAACATTTTTCGTTATTTTTAAAAAGCATTGGAATTGTTTCTGAGGTTAAAAAACATAATTACTCATTTTTATTATATGATAATTAATATTATTCAGGTGCAGTTCGACATCAAGGATTAACTCGTGACTAATTCGCTCGCCCAAAAGCAAGTGCGAAACGAGTTTGTCGAACGCGATTTGAACCAGACGGGAAAAAAACGTTGTATAACACACTGGGTATCATATTTTCATAGAGCGAATTCCGCGACTAATCCCCGTGCTGATTAAATCCAGTTGGATTTTTCGCTTCGAAGAGAGAACGGAAGAAATTTGTTTATAGCTGGATGTGTAGGTGGCGACTCTGTAAGATATCATAAATCGTGCGGACCGAGAAAGCTGGTTAATAGCCGTTGCAACTATTTTAAAAAATTCGTTGACATTTCACATTTGCATATTTCCGTTTGTTCCAATTTTGAAAGAGTTATCTACACCAACACTAACGGTGCATGCTACCATTCTCATTTGCGCCCGTTTTCTCCCGAATTCACCGTCACCGTATCTTTGAATCAGAATCGCTAATTACTCGTTTTATAATTACTAATTTATTTCCACGTTGCTTCACCACCTATTGATTGATTTCATCACCGACTGGCTCAATTAGCATATTAATTGTTCATAATTTCGCATTTGAGCGAACGAACCCCAGAGCAGAGACAGCCTAGAACTATCCATGGAATAGTTGTAAACTTCGCCCGAAATTAACGGCGAAGTCTGGGAGCGATATTTGAGACTTTAAGATTAAAAAAAAACACAAGAATGTTCCTGCAAAAAACTGCTTATACAAACCATTGCTTGTCCTTCGAAAATGCCTTGGAATAATTACACACAAGTATACAATGTAGTAATGAGATGAATAATAAATTATTAAATTAAAAGTAATCTGCGAACATTGTTTTCCAAGGAGAGGGAAAAAATGCTTAATGAGGAATTTGTCCGAATGAATCACTGCTAACTGAAGGTGTTCCAAACATGAAAACAAGTCTTTTTGCCATTTTGCTCAAAAATATGACAAACAGTTACACAACGCGAAAATTATGAGTTAATTTAAGAATTTAAACATTTACATTGAGTTTAGACTGCGATTTTACAACGTTTATAAGAGAAACTAATCTGCAAATAAAGTTTTTATGATTGTTTTTGCTCCAAAACACCCTAGGATCACCTAGGCTGTGCCTAGTACGCCAACTAAAATAAGTTGAAGGAAAATTTTAACAACTTAAAATAAGATAAAAACCTCCAAAAGTTGAGGCGTCCTTCTTGCAGAAGTGGTCGTTGTCAATGATTTCAACGTGTTTAATAAAAAAATTAAATATCAAGTTACTCATACGTATTTATAATAGCTATACACAAATATCCTAAACTGCTTTGTTTATTTTCTTGATATAAAATCACTTGAAATGCATTTAAACTTATTCAAAATCAAAACAGAATCGAAATTTGGATAATAAAGAGCTTGTGAGCGAGTTGGGCAGAGAAAACAAAGTGAAATTGGTTTCAAAATTCTTTGTAATATACAAGGTAAGTCTCCTACAAATATTTTTACTCTATTTCAAAAACTAGTATTCACACAGAAATCAATTAAAGCTATTAAATACTTACCTAATTTTTTTCTATATGCATATAACTTTTATATATTTTGTAGTTACTCATATTTGAAATTAAGTACATAATTAAAAATATTAATATGTAGTAAAAAATAATATTCATAAACTGGAATTTTGTAATTTCTAGTGTCATTCTTAATAAGAAAAGAAAAAATTCTTAAGAAAATCATTTTTAGTCCCAAAATTCCTTTTTTAATTTTTCTTTATTAATTAATTAAATGTTTTTTACTCGTAACATACTTTTTTCATAAACCAACATATAAACATCGCTTTTTTACATGATTATAAGAAATATTTTTTTTTAATTCTAGTTAATTTTAATTTTAAGAAAATGTAGAAAAATTCCTAAAATTCTGAAACAATTTTTAGGATACAAAAAACATACCTACTTCTAACAGACGCACATTGTAGACACTGTACCTATAATAAACAATCAATAGTAATATTATATGTGGTCAAAAATTTAAGTTCAAGAAGCCTCTTATTCTAGAAGATGTATAGAAACAAAATGGTATAATTAATTACGTATATTTTTTAATTATGTATAATTTGCTTGACAGTTTTACATTTATCTTAAAATGCACATAAAAAATATATCGAGTAACTGCCCCTCTGGTATCAGTTGTTTATCAAAAATCAATTACAATAAAAACCGTTAAAAATTTAAAAGGATATTTTAAACTTATTTAGTTTTTTGTGAAAGGAGTTTTCAGTTTTTTTTCAGTTAAGAATTGTAATTTCAGTGATGTTAGTAATGAAATGTCGTAAAATTCGATTTTAGAGTAGGTAGGTTTATGAAGTTATTTACTGTTCTATACATGTGTTTAAAAAAAACTACATAATACAAAAAATAATAAATCATATAAGATGTATAAAGGTGGGCGCTTAGGGGCTCCTACAACTATAATCCGGCCCTGCTCACAAGCCTGCCTTGTCTGTCGGCCAGTAGTAAGGAAATTTGGAAGGTACGAGTGAGTCCCTTGACGACCAAACGCCCACAACAAATTACCTTATTGTTTTCAACTCTATTTTGGTTTCAAGGTGAAAAAACAGTTTCTAATTGTCGTCGGTAATTACAGTATCTGAAGCGCGTCTCCGTCCTTTAAATGCTTAAGAATGGATGAAGACGTTCGCCGCCACTGCTTTCTAATTATAATCGCGAGCCAACTCCGTTTTTGTCTTTTTACGGACTTTGGCAAGGTTTTGAGCAACACGTGGGTGTAGGAGACAAATTGTCGATTAAAAGCACTCTCCACTAACACGCGAAACATGAAAAGTTCCATCCTGTCTTAATATTAAATAATAGCACTTATCATTGTGGCACACGAAAATGGGACGAACTCATTAAGGTAACAAACAAAATGCATTTGGAAATTACTGGGAGATAAGTGAAGTACGAGATCTAAATATTTGGCTTGGGAAGGATGTGTTCGCGCCAGCAGTCTAAATATTCGAGAGAAAAAATATGGTAGCAGTTTTGCAAGTTTGTTATGTGAATATCATTTGTATATATGATAAAGTGCATTGACCTAAAACCGCATGTGTGTCAGTTTATCGCAATTATACGCGGACAGGTCCGTACTAGGCGCGGGTTTTCCACATTTCCGCGAAAAATTTCGCCCAGTTTCCGTCTTACGTAAACGTCCAATCTCGTTCGAATAATTCCATGACAGTCGAAGCAAAAAACATGACCCTCGCTGATGCCCTTCCCGATAAATTAATTATGACCCCCGTTATTGCAAGATTTAAACAAATCGGACAGGTGGCCGGTGGCAGCTGGTTGGCATTTATTTATTTAAAACACGGGGTGGACGATAACCCCACATTCCGGGAGCTGTTTGCATTCTTAGATCGAGATTGCGGATTTTGACATAATTTCACTTTTGCGCGAGCTAATTAGAATCGAATGAAACCGTTAGGGATTTTATGGCGGGTTTACGACTAGGAGCGTCCGCGAAAAAATTTTGATTACGGAATAAATCAAAATAGACGATAAAGTACCACGATGGAAAACTGTTGTACAAGGAACATAATCAACATAAATCAAGCTGCAAAATTGTTGCACTGGTCAGGTCGTACGCTGATTTTCGAAATGGAGATAAATGATAAAGAACAAACAATTGTTACCTTCACATACCAAAAATCGGGCTGAGGCAACGTTTAGACAATGAGGAAAGGTCTTTAGATAACATAAATAAACGGAAGAAGTTGTTAAACTAGTTTTGAGCTACGTACATCTGGATTGCACAAATTTGAATAAAGGCGACTTTCTTGAGCCTTTCCGAATGTTAATTTCAATTAAAGACCGGTTCTAATTTTTGACTAATTCAACTTTGGGCTTTATAACGCTACATATTTTTTTGGGCGATAAATTTGTTATAACCGACTCCAATCAAATAAAAATTTGAAATTCAAATACAGTAAAATTCGGAACATTGTTTAAATGTTGGGGGCATTAGCATATTTTATGAATATGAATCGTACGGAAGTTTGGCGGCAATGGAATTTGTTCAAGAAAGTGCGCTCCATCGTGCAATAAATCACTCCGATAAAAATACAATAGAAGTAATAAATTACGGGAAAATAATAAACAGGTCCCATTGGGGTTACAGCAAATAGATGTCTGGTCGCGGAGCCGTCATTTGTTTAAAATTTAGATCGCCCATTGGCTGCGGTCGACTTGCTGATTGTCGAATTTAATGCAAATGCAACTGTGTTAGCAATACAAATGGTGGCATATTTTCGGTCCCCGGTAAAAATAAAACAATTCTATTCATGTTCGAAATGACAGCTAGAAAATAGCACCGTACTCATCACAAACCCCAATGGAATATTTAAAAATAGTGCGCGTCCGGAGCCAACTCATTCATCGGCGAGGTCCGAAGTACCGACGTTTCGGTACTATATACAGGGTGAACGACCCTGGCATTACCTTTGCGGTTTAACGGCAGGTCTTATCATAGTTGGCCTTTTCTCGTCCTTATTGGGGAGTCTCAAGTAGTCTTGGTCTCCCAGCAGAAACAGATCTTTTGATATAATCATGGCAACTACTGGCCCCCACTTTGAACACAACTTTGCAAAATCCTCACAAACACAACATCCAGCCGCAAGCAGTCATGGTATTATTTATCCGAATGGTTTTCGATAATGTGCATTCTTATTACCGCCGTGTTTCAAACACGTGCACCGCCAACTGCGATCCACTCGCGCTACCAACCTCCTAAACTCGCGACCGAACTGAAACTGAACCGATCGCAGCGGCTGTGGATAGTGTAGGCACTTGTCGCCGCGACCGCCCTCACTTGTTTCTCCGTTCGTCGAATGTTTACCCCACACCTGCTGTCATTCTCTTATCGACTTCTTTCCTTTTCACCAGCACATTTGACCCTATACCTAGCCCTCCTGGAAAATACCCTTTTTACCCAACAAAATTTATTCACAAATCATTGTCTGCGGTTTATTCGGGTCAGGTATTTAAAAACTGCCCGAAGGTTTTATTATCTTCGAGGCCTCTGGTCGCATCTCCATATATGGTTGGGGTACACACGTTCTGGATGCTTCTGCTACCTTAGTACCTTTCCACTGTTTTAATCAACTGAACCTTAAAGAATCGCATTTACATTTTTTTATTGTCATATCATTATAACACATACTTTTCATTTAGTTCTTTTTGGAAATCGTCTCTAAAGTGACCGAAATAGTCCACAAAGTGTACAAGCATATAATGTTGGTTGCCTAATTTAAAAAAAATGACCTATGTTTTTTATGCTTACACTCTTGTAGCTTAAGAGCTGATGATTAATTTTAACACAAAAACAAAAAGGTGCTTCAAAGCCAGTTTTCGAAAGTTTCATATTTTTTTGACTTATTTTTGAAAAATAAATGCTTGTGTTCCTGAATTAAAAATGCGCTAAAACGCCAGAAAACGGTAAACTAATCTAATTTTCATCTCAATTTAGACTAAAAAATACTTGAAATTGTCAAAATTACACCAGTTTTGAACTAATTTCTGGAGATTTTGCATTTTTTTTGATAAATTTTGCAAAATAATTGCTTATGCCTTTGAAGCAAACAACCGAAACGGCATAATAAGGATAGTTCCAGCCGAATAAAAAAAAATAGTTTGGTTTAGCAAAATTTCATAAAAAACGCCTAAAAAAATCAAAAATGCACATTTTTTATACGGTTTAGTGATTTTTGAATTGATTTTTCCGAAGTTTTGCAAGAGTGCTTGCGTTAATGGATTCACCAAAAACCAAAAATAGTAGAATAATGTTATTTTTAGTGAAATATTCTGACTGTTCTGCTCACTTTGAAAATCTTGTTTTTTAACAAAGACAATTATCTCAGTATTTTTCGGTTTATGTTGAGAAATTTTTTCAAAATAATTGCTGGACATTACTTAACAAAAAAATGTGCTAAAACGATCGAAAATAAAAAATTATGTTATTTTAGCGATTTTTTGGCCCGGTTTAGCAAAAAACTAGTTTCTTGATCTCAAATGTGATTAAAACCAAATTAAATGCATGAAAAATGCCCCACTTATAGATTTTTTAAACAATTCCGTTTTCATTTTGAGATATTTTGAGACGTTTAGGATAAAAACCATTTGAAAAAAATTTCTTAATTTATTTGTGGACTTTTTGGTTCTTTTCTGATAAATTTTGCAAGATAATTGCTTATGTTTTTGAAGAAAAAATTGCTATAACAATTAAAGACTGAACAAAAAATGTGTGAAAACGGTCAAAACTCACAAAATTATGTTAGTTTTGGCTCACTTTACGACTTTTTGGGCCGGTTTAGCAAAAAAACTAGTTTCTTGATCACAAATGTGTTTAAAACCGAATTATATGTCAGGAAATGGCCAAAATAATACGATTTTTTAGACAATTTTGTTTTCATTTAGAGAAATTTTGAGAAATAATTTTCAGATAAAAAACGTGCTAGAACGCATGGAAAAAGGCAAAAAAATACTATTATTATGGTTAATTTTGCTCTAAAGCTTCAGTTGAGTTGTTGGCTATGCTTTACGTGGCAATTCGAAGTATTTATTAATTAATAACTGTTCTTTTTCTTTGTGCTACAAAAAGGGAGCAAAAAATAAAAAAAGGAACGCGTAGGGGCTATTAATCAAGTCCATCAAGCTTAATGTTTGTTTTGGAAGACAAATATTATCCGAATCAATACAAACCCATCTCTAAAATATTAAAAACCGTTTTATTTATTCTTATGAGAGATTGGAATTGTGCAAAATCGAATGCGGGAAAAATGTATGCAAGTATTTGAAGGAAAAGTTGTCATAAATTACGTTATGCTAGATAAAATCAGCAAAAGGTAATATTTACCTTACCTAAATTATTTATTTATTAGAACCAGTATTTGCTCAAAAATGTTGTTAGTGAAATAAGCAACCATGTTATTTTTATTTTCTAATTTATCGCTAAACAACAGATAATTGAGTTGTTTCACTTCTGCGTTATCGTCTGATGAATAATTGTCGTAATGATACGGTTTCATGATTAAATTATTATTTTACTGCTTTACAAGCAATTAAAAACAAAGCATTAGTAACTGAAAAAGGTGCCGAAGTGGGAACGGCGACAAATTGCTGAAAAATATTTTCAGTGACCAGAAAGTCCAAACATTAATATTTACTACAACAATATTATTTTCAGCATTTCAGCTTTGTTGATGTTTTTGTTTGCCTCTGATTGTTGTCATTTGTGTCCACGCTGACGCTCAAAAATAAAAGTGACGATGATACTGATATTTTAAATTTGAATTGCTATAAAAAACAAAACAAAATGATGTAATTTTTCTATTTTTTCGTTAACAGTCGCTGATAAATATTAAGGCAAATATTCCGTTGAATTACTAGTCCTCTTATCAATAAAAAATGTAATAGTAACACAAATTTGAATAATTGCGAAAGTAAAACAAACAATTACGAAGTCGCAAATTAGACAAGACATAAGAGATGGAGAAAATAAAAATTCTTCCGGGAATTGGAAGCCGATTTAGCAATTCCCCAAACCTCACCCTCTCCATTATCTTCATTTTTATTACATTTCGTTCTAAATTTACAAGAAGCTGACACCTGTCCTAAATTGCGGTTCATCAGTTCACACTCAATTTTAACGCGCATTTCATTTGAAAATCGGGTCAGAAATGGCTCTTGTGCAAGATGCTAACATAATGTCAATCATTCATCATTGTTTGAATTTGTGTCGAGTTAAATCACCACAGAAAAGGCTCGTGTTTTCAGCGTTTATTAGAAGAAACGAGATTAATCAAGATAAGTCTGTAGCTGTCCATTTTCATAAAGCTTCTTTATATCCGAAGCTCCTCCGAGGAACGATCCGTTGACGAAAACGCGCGGGACTGTGCGGGCACCTGTCATCTGCCCGAGGACCTCCTGAATTTCCTCGCAGTCCTTCCTGCTGTCCAGCTCGATGGCGGTGAACTTCTGGTCCATGTCGTCGAAGATTTCCTTCGTCAGCTGGCAGTAGGGACAGTAGGTTTTCGAAAATATGACCACGGTGTCGCTCGCGATCAGATTCTGCACGAACTTCGATTTAGACTTTTCCGAAGACATTTCGAAAACTGACAGTGACAGCGTCCTACATATTTTGCCCGCTTGAGATTCGTATCGATGAAACAAATTCCTAGTTAACCGGAAGTCTAGGTTAAAAAATCGTCGGTCATTGCCCCGGTCTTTGTCTCTACAGCAGGAATTCGGCGAAAATAGTGGTCCCTCGGGAGCGCATTTCTGGCCGAACCCTCCAACACTTTTCGGCTTAGGGTGAGTTGGCAAGGGGTGAAGTATTGATTGGTGGAGGCTGTCCGACCTTGAAATGGAAAGCCGAGGGAGGCAATCGGATTATTAACGGAAGCAGGAACCATCTGAATGAAATTTGAATAATTTTTGAATGAGAGGAGTTCAGGGTCAACGGGGCGATTTTCATAAATCTACATAGGTCCGAAAATTTTCCATTAACTGTTTTTAACCGCCGACGAAGTTTATCGATAATAAAACGGCACATAATTCAGCGAGAAACTCAACCCTCGGCTCGCAGCCCAACGAGGACGTTGACTCGTGAAACACGAAACTTATCAGAAGCAGTCGATACGACACTGAATTCCGTCAAAAGGGTTATTAAAGGAACTGCTCCGAGGCCAATACGTGCAAAAATTTGAATAAAATCGCAATTATAACTGTGCTCTATTCAAAAAAGAACCAGATTTTTCACTACAAGCCTCTCGTGGAAGTGTGTCGTAATTATCGATTTGTTATTAAACCTCATTTAATAAAAGCTGGTGGGTGGCTTGCTGTAATGATTTTGTTCACGTAACTTCCTCGATACAAGTGAAATTACACAAACAGGCACGAGACAATGTTCAATTAGCGATTCTTGCGTGGTTTGCCGGTTTCATCGAAAAATTAACGTCAAAATACACGCGTGAAATTTCCGAAGGAGCGATTAAAATGATCGATTATTAGGCTAACCAGCGGCTAATTGGCCAATTGTTTACTCTAATCAGAGAATTAGTTAATTTTTTCAACTGTAGTAACTTTGTGTAGATAATGATGTCTCAATCGAATTTTTTATCCCATATCGGGCAAATTATACATATCACAGCCTTGAAAAACATAACTCATGTAATTACGTACGAATCAATTAGACTGTAACTTGGAAGAAAATAAACGAATCGTGTCATGCAAACTTCGAATTAGAGTTGATACCGAGTATTGGAAGCTTTACGGAGTCCAGTCAAAGGACCAAACTTTTCAGAGTGAATTTGCTTTTTTGTTGATTTTATTAAAACATTGCCCAACTTGAAATTGCCTTAACCAATTTGGTTTGTTTTTTGGGGTTCAATGAACAATTAAATGCAAAATGAAGGCCACTGTTCCGTTCTAAATTGCACTTCTAACACTGTGACCACTGAACTAATGTAATTTACTACAAATGACGTAATCTATCACACACTCTTTTGCATTAATAGTGTCGCTGTATCTAACTGGCAGCGTATTAAGAGCTCGTTGAAAATATCAACTTGTAAAAATAAATTAATCTCGGAATTATTTTTATTCGAGTTCGTTGCCTCCAAACAGAACATTTAATTAATTTTCACCAACGTGTCGAGTCTGCCAGATTAAGAGAAGAATCAAATTTAGAGGTCAGACTTTGCCGAAATTTTTATTTTAATTAAATCAAATTGACTTTTGACTCGCCTTAAGTCAGATGACAGTGACGAATCAAATTCGGGGACGAAAATAACGCGTTTATTTCGAGAGGGATTCGAAAAGAAACAGGAAACTGAAAAATTGAAGGTCAATTAATGAGACTCAATATGTGATGGATTGGTCGTCAGAATTATCAACGTGTAAATATTGGGAAACCAGACTTTTATGATTGTTTCAGATCTTCGAAGATTGGGACATTTTCGGGACCGATAAAAAACTGATAGTTCAATGCCCCCTGATAAACAAATAACAACAAAAGGGGAGATTATCAAAGGGGTCAACTGTGTTTTTGCATACCTAGTTTTTATGGCTGCCCGAAAACCAAATATTTGCAAAACGAATATTTGGATAAAATGAATTGATACGTAAACTGTCACAACAATATGTTCCTTTCCAAAATTAATTATTGCAGCATTAAAAGTTATTATCGAAGGTAGATTGGTAGATTATATCGTGTTTAATAAAAAGATTACACACAAATAAGTAAACTAAATGGAACTCTTATCGGAGTGTTTGAAAATGATTCATATCAAGTCTAAAAATTTAAATGTGATGTCCTGCTTAGTACATTATTTTTGTTCTTACAAGTGGAAACATCACTAACTTAGAATGCTTTCTGAAAAGACTAAGCTTGATTTTCCCAAGATTTTACAAATCAGGTCAAAAATTAGCTTTTTTGAGTACGTCCTGCAACCACAAATGTAATTATTTCAAGGAATTTTGTCAAAAATCAGCCCAAAAACGCCTAAATTACCTAAATAATTATCATCCTTAAATTTTTGGAGGTTGCAGTACATTTAAATAGCAATTATTTTAACAAAAACTAGTAAATTATGTGAAAACTTACATTATTTTACCCTTTCCGATGTTTTAATTTAATTAATCATCTAATTGAATTCCAAAAATCAAGTTAAACATGATAAATAAATTCTAAAAAATCTACATCCTTCAAGCAGCCAAAAATTTAAAAAAAAATCTTCGAAAAATCCCTATGATATTTTGTAAATCTAAAGTATTTTTGCCTTAACATAACTTTTGGGACATCAAAAATTATTAAACTATGTGAAAAAAGTCAATGTTTCAATTTTCCGAGTCAAAAACGAAAAATAACTCAAAAAATGGCTCAATTAGATTAAGAATAGTGTTTATTTTACAATTCCTGAAAGCTTAAACAGATTTTTAGCTCAAAACTTAATTTTTTTGAATTGTACCTTATTAAAATTACCAAATTTGCTCAAAAATTACATATTTTGTTTTTGGAGCGTTCTTCTAGCGAACACGTAATTATTTCGAAAAACGTAGAGTAAGATAAAACATTTGAATATTTGTGGTATTTTTGCCTTTTTCGAAAGCTTAAGTAAACTTCTGAGAGATATTAGTTTTTGTGAGATCATTAAATAAGGTCAAAAATGATATTTTTTTCTGAGTCTTATTGTTATTAATATACGAGTGCGAAAACATAAGCTTAAAGTACGGGGGCTGTCGTTATGCAACGAGCGTATGCGAGTTACATAGACACCCGAAAACTTTAAGCGTTATTCCAATTTTCTATTGAAATTTAAAACACGTTGCAGGGAAAAGCGTATTTTAAAATAGTGAAAACACGTTGCTATGGAAACGTGTTTTAAAATTAAAAAAAAGCTTAAAATGTTACCAATAAAAACACTTTTTTTGTCAGAAGGCAATTATCTTAAGTTTTGTCCAAAATTAAGCAGAAAGACACGATCTAGATCAGAAATTTCGTTTCTTTTGTCTATTCAAAGCCCGAATTATAAAATTGACTCTTTTGGCTTTGGTACTGAAGCTACCAGAGTTTAAGAAATTGAAAAAAACACGGAAATCTGAATTATTAATTTATTAACCAAAACATTTTTTTACAAAATTGGAAACATGTTTTCATTCGTCATCAAACGCATCATCATCGAACTCTTCCATGTCTTCGCAAGTAATCAGTTCCATTATAAGACTAAAATAACATATGTTAAACACTAACTGTTGGAACCAATTGACCGATTCACCTTAAAATTTGCGTCTCATCGTCTCCTCCCCACACCACTGGCCCCGGGTGTGATATTTTGTATTCCAAAAACCAATTGAACCGATCTCTCAGTTCCTTAATAATCGAAGCCGTGCTTTCCGAACACTTAAACCTCAAATTCTGGTTAATGGAAATGAAACTGCGCCCATCCTCACAAATCTGGTTAAACCTATCGCCGAAAAATATCACAGGTAACGGGTGAATTAATGACGCGTCGTAAATAAAATCCACTTTCGATTTCATTTTCTTATAATAAACGAGGATGTTTGTATCGAAGTATTTACACTCGGCCAAAATTGATTTCGGATGAAGCTTCAACCGCCTCATACTGGGCGTCCTCACGGGCGCCTTCCCTAAAACACTAACAACCAATAAAAACCCAAACCCCATCAAGCTATTACGGCGAAATGCTAATGTTCGGGTACAACCCAGCGCAAATGATGGCCTTAACCAGGCTCAGATTATCCCAATTCAAATTACACTCAGGGTTTTTCGGGTCCGAATCTCGCACGAAGTTCATCTCGCACAAATACTCCATGTACTGTTTCTTCAAGTCCTGCAGTTGCTTCATGGTCTGGTGACTCAGGAAGTAGTTCCAGCAGTACTGCCGCGCGTTTCCGCTCTCCTCAAACCCCCGCAAAGCTTCGTGAAACAACAAGTGGTCACTTTTCACGCCCCGTGCCAGTTCCAGTTTCATTTTGTACACTTCCCTTTCTTTATCCACCGGCAACTGGAACGGGTCTTTGAAATCGAGCGCCGCGGCGATCGACAAAATGGGGTCCAAGCAGCTGAAAATGGCGCCGAAAAGGATCATTTTGCCGATCTGTGGCGCCATGGGCAACTTGGCCAAGTGGTACCCCAACGGGGTTAATTTCTCGTCGTCGGTTAACGCGTTCATGCGCTTTAGCAACTCTAGGGCTACCGTGACCGCTCCGGGGTCCGGTGAGTCGATTAACTGGGCGAAAAACGGCTCGACTGGGCCCAACTGTAGGATTTTCGCGGTCAAAATCACATCCTCCAGCCGTTTGCGTAAAATCTCAGGCAGGAGGTATTGCTCCAGAACCATGTTCCGGGCCTTTGTGAAGAGATGGAAGCACATGCCGGGCTTGACGCGGCCTGCGCGCCCTCTACGTTGGTTGGCATTGGCTAACGACACCCACTCGGGGGCTAAAATGTCCGAGTTTGTTCGGGCGTCGAAGTTCGTAACTTTGATTTTTCCGCAGTCGATCACATAAACAACGTCGTCGATTGTGATCGATGTCTCCGCAATGTTCGTGGCGATGATGATTTTTCGCATGCCGCGAGGGGGCGTGTCGAAGATCTGCTTTTGTTCCAGCGTCGGCATGAGCGAGTGTAGGGGGAAAATGAGGAATTTGCCGGGCGGGAAACGCCCACTTTCCGACATAAGGCGGCTCAAAGTGGAGATTTCGTGGAAGCCGGTCAGGAAAATCAAAATCGCGCCTTCGTCCCGCTCCTTCCCACAGACGTCGATGACGAGCTGGAGGATCAGCTCCAGGTTGATGTCCTCGCATTCGGGGTTGCGCAGCTGGATGCAGACCTGGCGACTGTACTGTCTCGTGCGCTCTAGCTGGCGGACATGTGGCTCGATGAAGTCGCTGTACATTTTGGTTTTTTTGTGTTTGATGCGGTGCGTGGACTCGAAGACGAAGCCGGTGCGTTGTAGGACGTCTTCGAGGTAGAATTCCTGGACGGGGTAGGTGAACCCGGGGATGTTTAGATGCGGGGCGTTGTCGTAATACTTTGAGAATTTTTCCGAATTGAGAGTGGCGCTCATCAAAATGATTTTCAAGTCGCTTCGTTTCGCTTTGATTTTTTTAATGAGTGCTAGGATGAAGTCGGACATTACGTCACGTTCGTGGATTTCGTCAAGGATCAAGTGGGAGACCCAAGAGAGCGAAGCGTCCGATTCCATGATTTTTAGAACCACGCCAGTTGTGCAAAAACAGATGGAGCCCCGATCGCGAGGCGGACGTCTGTAATTTCACAAAGTCAGTTTCGCCAACTTGTGGCACTGTGATAAAAAAAACAAAAAAAAAAACAATTTTATCATCCATCAATATATCAGACTTTACAAAACGCGAAAGTACTGACTTCGGCACCGGAGTTATCATAAGTTTTGCTAAAGGGTAGTTTTTACCTTTTTGTTCACCCAAAAACGCAACCATTTCACAAAACTTCTCAGACAAACGGAAACATCACTAAATAGTACAATTTTTTGGCCATTTTATGAGAGTTTACGGTTTAAAAATCACTAAATTCGTTAGAAAATTACATTATTTTGTCTTCGTCAGGAAAAAATTGCATCAAGTTAATTCAAAAATGCAGACCTTTTAATGTATCGAGACAAATTTGATTTAAAATCATGTAATTTTCCTTTCTCTCGCGTTTTTGACCAAGACACTAATTTATTTCGCAAAAATTGGTCGTCATTTACTCAAAAAAAATCTCCGAATCGGGTAACAAAGTCTATAGTTTTTGCCTTTTCTGAGCGCTTAAAAAATAAACAAGAAACAAAACATAACTAAATTTAGTCTAATTTAGTCACAAAAAACATTATTTCTCTCTTCTATAACATTTAAACATGTTTTCAACTAATAGAGCAACTGTTTCAAAAAATATCGTCAAAAATAAGCCTAAAAATCGCCATACTTGGCAAAAAATTGTAGTATTTTCGCCTTTTTCGAAAATTTAAGCCCGCTTTTAAAAGAAGATTATTTTACTACAACAAAACACCACTAACCTCTAGCTCAAATTTTTTTTTTCCTTTTTAAACTTCTTAGTGCGTTTTATCACCTTTTCTTGTCCAAAAACGCAATTATTTTGAAAAATATAGTCAAAAAATAGGTCGAAAAACCACTAAATTAATTTAAAAACTATATATTTTTGCGGTTTTCATACCGAAAAGTGATAAATTGAGTCGAATATTGTGTTACTGTTGCATATTTAAAAGCTTAATTATTAATTTTCCTTTTTCCTTTTTGTAGTTATTTCATAAAAATTCGTCAAATTGTATCAAAAAATAGCGAAATTTGGTTTAAAAAAATATGATTTTTGCTTTTTCTGGCGTTATACATGTCTTTCAGCCAGACATTCAATTCTTTCGCAAAATTCCCCCAATAGTTATCTAAAAAAATCTCCAAATTCTGTAGAAAATTTGGAGATGCTTGCCTCTCTGTTTCAGTTTTTAATTTTTTTTAATGTTTTTAATTTTTGACAATACGTTTTTGCGCAAAAAATGCAATTATTGTCGACAAAAATCTGTCGACTGGGCAAAAAATAATATTATTTTTGCCATTTTAAGAGCTGTTGCATTACTTGTATAAAGCAATATCTTTTTTTAACTGAATTTTTATTTATCTTATTTTCTTTCATCATTATTAAAGTTTCACATTTTTTTTAAATAAATAGAACAACTTTGCCGCAAACAGCGGCGATCACAAAGCTTTGGACACCGTCCAGAAGAGAGAACAATACGAATTATAAAATAATAATACTGTAACAGCAAGTCAGCAACTATTTAGTTAACATAATGTCGCTTTCTAAAAACTGTAAACACTTAACGTAAATAGTAATAAATAATAAAATAATTTCTGGCGTTATCTTATTTGAATAGTTTTAGTTATTCTAACATAATTTTTTTTTTCGCAAAAAGATCCCTTTTTGACGATTTTTTACCTTTCCATCCTGATATGGTACCCCACGCTGTGGCCCAGCTCCTCACCGCGTTCCTCGGCCACCCTCTGTGCCACGGCAATAGCGCTAATTCTGCGTGGTTGTGTGCATAAAACCTTACACACTGAGCCTTTCTGCTTTTGCAAAAAATCATCAAGGATAAACTGAGCAACTTGGGTCGTTTTTCCGCACCCAGTCTCGCCACTGATCACAACAACTTGATTCTCGTCAATGACTTTCAAGATCTCGTCTTTCATATTAAACGCCGGCAGCTTCGTCCGTTTTGCTATCATGTTCATGTATTTAGGACTAGACTGTTTTTGCAAAAAATCTTCATACAGTGATTGATTCAAAGTTGCATCTTCGGCGAGACGTGCGCACGTGTGTTGCAACTTTTCGTCAATGGTCTCGTTAATAACTCGAAGAAAGCTCCGTTTGAAAGCTGAGTCTTCAAGATGCTCGTACGTGCTGCTGGTAGTAGCAAAAATATTTTTGAACGATGTGGAATTTAATACTGCTTGGATTTGATTCTTGCGAGATTCTGATAACAAGATGGTCCCCAACTGGAATCAAAATGTAAAGTGGAAAAAGTACAATCGGAAAATTAATTACTGGTCGTTTCCTGTTCGCTTCATTCCTTTCTCTGTTTCTTTGGGCATAATACATGCCGATTTGTTTACCTCGCAAGTGCGAAGGTGGTCTCTCATGATTACCCTCTTTTCTATTGCCCATTCGGTCTCTTTTACTCGACATTTTTTTTGTTGAAAACAAAAAATTTTGAGCAAAAAGTGGGGTTATGTAATGACTGACATGGGGGAAAGCTCGCCGCCGTGGGGGAAAACGTACCACCAACATGAAACGACAGTAATTTAGCAGAAATTTCGAAGTGTAGTATCGCTGTTTAAGCTTTTCGTTTTGTTTTCCACATTTTGAAGTGGATAAACGCCAGTATTACATAACGGATGTTTATAACAAATTATAAAAATGAGCGATCCCACCTTATCCAGAAAACTGCAATTAACAGTTTCGCAACTTATTCAGAGGTGGCACTCACAAACTTACATAATTACATGTATAATTGGTTGTCTGCTTTAATTTTATATACTGTGATTCAAATAATGCATTTTATTTTTTTTAGTTTTTTTTAAGTACCGCAAAATAGGTCGCTTTGTCAAATAAAAACTTGGCTTCTTTTCAATTTTTTTGGCGGCACAAAAGATACAAAAATGTTTTCTAATTTTGTATTATTCGGTATATTATTAACAAAATTTAAAATACTTGCATTTTTTAGACGTAGTTTGTGTTTTTTTATTTGTTTAATTTTGTTTTGAATTAGTAAATTACCTAATAGCAAAAATAAAAAAAATACTAAAGAAAAAATAAACTGATATATTGTCCAAATCGAAATCAAATTATAAAAAATAAATGAAAGAAGACGCCGCCGACGTAGGTGTAATCCTATTTATTTGAAAGGTCTTGTTGTAAATCTGTGAAAAGGAGCTGTTTTCTATTCGATTGTATCAACTTTATTTACTTGTACCCTATAACAGGTTGTACTAAATAATCGATGAAAAATCGGAAAACAAAGTTCGAGAGCGAATAAAGCAGCACTTCTTCAAATAATGTTTACCTTGAGAATCATCAACGTCGCGGAAGATAAATGCATAATATATTATGACAAAACCCTCTTAAGTTTAGTGCACTTTTGGGGCCGTGTTCATCTTACTTACTTAGTCAACAGTTAGCTTTTTATGAGTCTAGTAAACTAGTTAGCGAATAGACAAATGCTTGTTGCATCGATCGCTTTGCAAGTTGGGACATAACGCAACACTATACTCTAAAACTGCATCAGCAACTTGGTAATTATGGAACTACCACCAGTTTATCGTCTGGAGAATCGTCCAAAAAGTGCATTCACCGAATACTTCAGATTAGTGTCTCTGTTCTATCTTAATTATGCAAGTTCTGTGAGCTTCACGAAGCTAAAAATTTAATGTTTAAATAAGGTGACAAGGCGTTTTTGTCACGTTTCTCGTTATCCTCTCAGTCCTCCCGAAGATAAAAATTGAGCAAGACCCGCTGAAAGATTTGTAACAGTGTCCCATACCTAAATTTAATTATTGGAAAACCATTACGGCTTTCTCAAGTTTTAATCGGCTAGAAATATATACCGGATCATTGTACCACACCGCCGCTATACCTCAATACGAGAAATCGATAACCGCCAATTCACTCTCGACCGGCTTTCTTATGCCTGAAATGCGAACACGTTACAGTTCAAAACTTTGGCCATTTGCCGGGTAATTTACGGGCAATGTTATTCATCGGGTTTTGCCTCCGAAATGCCCTAAGCAGCTTTTTCCAAAGCCCGACAAAACTGCGCCCGAAAGTCGTGTGTTGTAACGAAATTAAATCGCGTGGACGGAATTTACAACGCAATCATATCTTTATCTGTTTTTGTATATACTGCAAAATTAAAACAATAATTTATTTGTAAAATCACGGGGAATTAACGCTTTTAATCGAGGCATAAATCACCATTTCGAATGGCCGTTGAGAGAAATACGTCCACATTGTGTATTGTTCGTAATCACAAAACGAATGGAAATCATTCGCCCTGTCATATATCGGTTTCAATAAAAATATCGCGCTCTTATAGCTCATATTTTTCTGTCATTAACATGTATACATTTTATTAACGGTTTCAATCATCTACAGGCCCGTTTTGCTCGTTTTAAACCCACCGATAAATAATCACCAGGGTTTGATTTTAACTTCAGGCAACAATGAACAAGTTGTAGAATGCATTTTTGGTAAATACAATTATTTTGACACTAACTACTCCAAACAGAGTCGTCAAGTCAATAATTATTTCTCCAAATTTAAAAAAAACAAAAATTAATAATGTATTTTTGGTGGATGCGCCGGGTTATTTTTTTAATCAAACAGTTAGTTTTAACTGATCAGTTTTGAAAGGTATAAAAAATTTTTTTGAGTGTAAAATTTGGATCAAGTGGAGTATGTGCTCTATTTTTGGTTGTCCAGGTGTCGCTCCTAATTATGGTGCTGTTCTGCATCTTAAGTTACCAAAATAATCATACAACTATTATATTTTAAGGCTAACTAGTCTAAATACAGTTGATAAATCAACAATTATTTCTTCAAAACTTTAAAAAACACGAAAATTAAAAAAATAATTTTGGTGGATGCGCCAGGCAAAAAATATTTATTAATTTTAATATCCATACAAACAATTTGATTTAATTGAACAGTTTTGAAAAAAATAAAAATTTTTTTTTAGTGTAAAATTTAGACCAAGTGGAGTATGTGCTCAATTATGGTGTTGTCCTAAGTCATTAAAATAAACACATAATTATTTTATTTTAAGGCTAACTAGTTCAAATAAAGTCGTTAAATAAATAACTATTTCTTCAAAACTTAAAAATAACAAAAATTATAAAGTACAATTTTGGTGGATGCGCCGGGCAATTTTTTTTATCAATTTTAATATCTAGTCAAACAGTTAGTTTTAACTGAACAGTTTTAAGAGGTATAAAAAATCGATTTTGAGTGTAAAATTTCGACCAAGTATGTGCTCCATGTTTAGTAGTCTAGTGTCGCTCTCAATTATGGTGCTGTCCTAAGTCATCATAATGAACACACAATTTTTTATTCTAAGACTAACTAGTCCAAATACAATCGTTAAGCAAATAACTATCACTCTAAAACATAATAATAACAAAAATTAAAAAGGACAATTTTGGTGGATGCGCCGGCCAATTTTTTTTGTATCAATTTTAATATCTAGTCAAACAGTTAGTTTTAACTAAATAGTTTTAAGGAGTATAAAAAATCTGTTTTGAGTGTAAAATCTGGACCAAGTGGAGTATGTGCTCAATTTTGGTGTTGTCCTAAGTCATCAAAATGAACACACAATTATTTTATTCTAAGACTAGCTAGTCCAAATACAGTAGTTAAGTAAATAACTATCTCTTCAAAACTTAAAAATAACAAAAATTAGAAAGTACAATTTTGGTGGATGCGCCAGACAATTTTTTTTTAAATAAATTATAATATTTAGTCAAACAGTTAGTTTTAACTGAACAGTTTTAAAAGATATATAAAACCGTTTTTGAGTGTAAAATCTCGACCAAGTATGTGCTCCATGTTTAGTAGTCTAGTGTCGCTCTCAATTATGGTGCTGTCCTAAGTCATCAAAATAAACACACAATTATTTTATTCTAAGACTAACTAGTCCAAATACAGTAGTTAAGTAAATAACTATCTCTTCAAAACTTAAAAATAACAAAAATTAGAAAGTACAATTTTGGTGGATGCGTCGGACAATTTTTTTTTAATAAATTATAATATTTAGTCAAACAGTTAGTTTTAACTGAACAGTTTTGAAAGATATATAAAATCGTTTTTGAGTGTAAAATCTCGACCAAGTATGTGCTCCATGTTTAGTAGTCTAGTGTCGCTCTCAATTATGTGCTGTCCTAAGTCATCATAATGAACACACAATTATTTATTCTAAGGCTAACTAGTCCAAATACAATCGTTAAGTAAATAACTATTACTCCAAAACATAATAATAACAAAAATTAAAAAGTACAATTTTGGTGGATGCGCCGGACAATTTTTTTTGTATCAATTTTAATATCTAGTCAAACAGTTAGTTTTAACTGAACAGTTATAAGAAGTATAAAAAATCTGTTTTGAGTGTAAAATCTAGACCAAGTGGAGTATGTGCTCAATTTTGGTGTTGTCCTAAGTCATCAAAATAAACACACAATTATTTTATTCTAAGACTAACTAGTCCAAATACAGTAGTTAAGTAAATAACTATTTACTTTTCAAAACTTAAAAATAACAAAAATTAGAAAGTACAATTTTGGTGGATGCGTCGGACAATTTTTTTTTTAATAAATTATAATATTTAGTCAAACAGTTAGTTTTAACTGAACAGTTTTAAAAGATATATAAAATCGTTTTTGAGTGTAAAATCTCGACCAAGTATGTGCTTCATGTTTAGTAGTCTAGTGTCGCTCTCAATTATGGTGCTGTCCTAAGTCATCATAATGAACACACAATTTTTTATTTTAAGGCTAACTAGTTCAAATACAATTATTAAGTAAATAACTATCACTCCAAAACATAATAATAACAACAAAAATTAAAAACTACAATTTTGGTGGATGCGCCGGACAATTTTTTTTTAATCAATTTTAATATTTAGTCAAACAGTTAGTTTTAACTGAACAGTTTTAAAAGATATATAAAATCGTTTTTGAGTGTAAAATCTCGACCAAGTATGTGCTTCATGTTTAGTAGTCTAGTGTCGCTCTCAATTATGGTGCTGTCCTAAGTCATCATAATGAACACACAATTTTTTATTTTAAGGCTAACTAGTTCAAATACAATTATTAAGTAAATAACTATCATTCCAAAACATAATAATAACAACAAAAATTAAAAACTACAATTTTGGTGGATGTGCCGGACAATTTTTTTTTAATCAATTTTAATATTTAGTCAAACAGTTAGTTTTAACTGAACAGTTATAAGGAGTATAAAAAATCTGTTTTGAGTGTAAAATTTGGACCAAGTGGGGTATGTGCTCAATTTTGGTGTTGTCCTATGTCATCAAAATGAACACACAATTATTTTATTCTAAGACTAACTAGTCCAAAAACAGTCGTTAAGTAAATAACTATCTCTTCAAAACTTAAAAATAACAAAAATTATAAAGTGCAATTTTGGTGGATGCGCCGGACAAAATTTTTTTTGTATCAATTTTAATATCTAGTCAACAAGTTAGTTTTGACTGAACAGTTTTGAGAGGTATAAAAGATCGTTTTTGAATGTAAAATCTGCACCATGAGGAGTATGTGCTTCATGTGTGGTAGTCTAGGTGTCGCTGTCAGTCAATTATGGTGCTGTTCTAAGTCATCAAAATAAACACACAATTATTTCATTCTAAGGCTAACTAGTCCAAATACAATCGTTAAGTAAATAACTATCTCTTCAAAACTTAAAAATAACAAAAATTATAAATTGGAATTTTGGTGGATGCGCCGGACAAAATTTTTTTGTATGAATTTTAATATCTAGTCAAACAGTTAGTTTTAACTGAACAGTTTTGAAAAGTATAAAAGATTTTTTTTGAGTGTAAAATTTGGATCAAGTAAAGTATCTGCTCCATGTTTGGAAGTCCAGGTGTCGCTCCCAATTATGGTGCTGTCCTGCATCTTAAATTATCACAATAAACACACAATTATTTTATTTTACGGCAAACTAGTCTAAATACAATCGCTAAGTCAATAATTATTACTCTAAAACTTAAAAAAATTAAAAAATGCAATTTTGGTGGATGCGCTAGCCAAAAAATAATAACTTTAATATTTAGTCAAACAGTTGGTTTTAACTGAACAGTTTTCAGAGGTAGATCTTTTTATAAAAGTGAAGTATCTGCTCCATGTTTGATAGTCCAGGTGTCGCTCCCAATTACGGTGTTGTCCTGCATCCTAAGTCATCGAAATGAACACATTTCTCTATTTGTGGGCCACTCGAGGGAGGAAGTGGTGACGTACGACGTGACGAGTGCTGCGGTCATTACGGCGGTCAGTTTGTTCCTCCCAGAGGGTCTTAACAGCTATCCTCTCCCACAAGTCGGCATCTATCACTGCCCGTTTCCTCCCTTGTCTGCCGGAAATTGTACTACGCATGCAATTTCTCACAAACAGACTAAGTGCAATGGATACGTCATTTTTTACTATGCACTTTGGAGATTGGCGGTGAAAAATTTATGGAGCGCAACAGACTTGAACATCTCTGACAATTTAACAAGGACGTGCGGGATTCGACGATAATTGTGAATGTGACAAGTCAAGAGACGGTATCGATTCCTCTCGACGTTAAACTAGTATTTTTTGATATTCGCCGGCGATTTACATAAAATTTATGAAAGGTTGCGAGTTATTGGCCTTTCGCCGATATTGTGGAGGAATTTATGTCTCGAAAAGTGATATTTTTTAATAAGTAAAAGCCCACCGCCTATTTTACTATACAAAATTGATGCGTCCTGTCAAACACACATTGTGACGTTTTTTTTTATAGCGTAATTAACACGTCACAAACGCAAATGATTTACACTTGCTTGCAAAACTAATTCCAGAATTATATCAGATGCCATAAATTCCGCTTGGCTACGTTTTCGTGAGAGCAAGCGGTCAGAATATTTAAATCCACATCGAATATGTAACGCTTGTTCCTAGCTTGTTTAATAATAAAACATCACTTTGGTTTCACTTCTGCAAAAAACAATTAAGTTTAATTTCTACGTATTTAAAATTATAAATCTAGTAAATTGTTTTTTGAATTTAGAAGAAACAATTAGGAACAAATTATTGTTTCTCTCCGAGAAACCAAAAACACCATTTAGCACAATGAACTTAAAGATGAGGTTAACAAACTTATAGAAGAGTTAAAAAAATCTAAGAAAAAAATTTGAAAAAAAGTAAGAACGACATATTAAATAAGGATTGAAAGAACATATTACGGAAGAAAATTTTTAATGATTCACAAAAGGTTTAACATTTTGAATAAGTGTATAAAGCTCTATTTTTCAAAACATTAGTTCTTTTCGTAAATTCATTAAATATTCTTTACTTAAATTTGGTGCTTTTCGATAAGATTGGGTAAAAAATTTGAGTATCAAATTGAAAAAGAGCTAAAACTCTTAAAGAAAATGTCTTTTTCAATCTAATTTCGCGATTTTTGAACTGATTTATGCAAAATATTTGCGATTTAGTCTAATTAGAGCAGTTATAGTTTGTAATTTTTTGTTTGATTTCGTCGAAGGTGATATATAGGATACAGGAAATAAAACCATTAATTTCGTCGCGACGTGTCGGCACTTTTATTATATCTTTATCAAGGGAAGAATTTTCTTTTTATAAACAAATTTTTCTCTGACTCAAGACATGCTTCCCATTTAAAAAAAATAAATAAATTTTTTTGCCTGATGAAGATACAATAAAAGTATCGAAACGTCGCGATCACCTGCTCGTGCCTGGTAGTCTAGTGATATAAGGGCCACTTTTAAAGCAGAGTAAATTAAGGTTCAATCCTAAAACATTGTCTGAAAAATAGAAAATAGAAAAAATAGAAGTAAACACTAAGAAGTAACAAGGGATTGTAAGAACACGCTATCGTAATGCTAGAAAAAATAAGAAAATAATGTAGCAACAAGTAAGTACATAAAAGCGCTAAATTGTATACGTAAGACCACAACTTAATAAAAGTATAAATAGCTTTCAATGAAAGTGATTTTCAAGCAATTATAAGAAAAAAGACGTAAACGTAAGAGCTTAACATAACTTAAAACATAAACGTGAAGTGTATAAAAGTAACTTTCTTCTTGAATTGAAAAGTATTTGGAGCCAAATGACTTAACTATTTCATATAGAGTGACTAGAACTGAGGAAAAATAACTTTTATTTTTTAGAGAGTTGTAATGAAAAACATTGCAAATTTCTGTTTTTTTACAATAAAAAATTAAAAACTGGTGTGCAGACTTTTATTTTTGATTCTAAGAATCAATTGCGAGTGGGATGAACGTCGTTTTTCTGTCATTGCCATTTCTTATTCGGCTGATTCTGCAAAGGCACAATTATGCTCAGAAGTCTGAAGGAGTGCGCTATTAGGGCGCACAATAGATAATCAATGCTTCCAGCTATCAATCACGTCGGTCCTGGCACGCACGAAATTAACCGAACCGGTGGTAGTGTCTTTGCCCACCCTGGTCCAAATTAAAACACGCCCACTGCGTAGATTGTTTTCTTATTTAGGAAACGAGGATAACAAACAGCCAGCCCTTGCCCGTTTCTTTCAACCTGAATTTAGACTTAACTCGTTTTGCTCTCCTGGCCTTAATAACATCCAGCGGGAAATATGATTAGGACGTGACAATGGCACAAGGAAAGAAACTGGTCAAGGAGTTTTCAATTACTCGCTAAACGCGCCGACTGAATTGTCCCGGGAAGGGAAGGATGTTTCAGGGGTAATAATCGAGTTAGGAATGTACCTAGGGCTTGGATTATTATAATCTAGGCCGAGTTGTCCTTTTGGTTGGCAATGCTTGTCATGCCAGCGAATGTTTGACCTCAGAGAGTTCGGAATGTGACACCTTAAAGGAAACTTCCAGATCAAAGAGCAACACGACCCGGAATGCTTTGTCTTTACTCCTGTGGCGAGCTTGTTTGCAATAAAACATCGAATCCGCGAATTTAAAATTGTAATTCCGAGTGCACAAGTGCATCAGACATTGCATACCAATTGGGACGAAGTTGATTTCAATGTTATTATGATATATTGCAGTTTCCCTTCGTGAATGGTAATACGCCATGGTCGTAACTCTCGGAGACTCACCGGGGATTGGGCCAAATAAAAAATGACGCTAATTTACAGCGGTTTGAGCAATTATCTCGAACCGGATCCAAAGTTTTACTAACGTATTTAATTGCCACTTACAGGCTGTTAACTTTTAGTTGCGCACGAAACAAGATTAAAACGCCCGACTTTGTCATTTTTGATTCTGTGTCAACAAGAATTCGTAGTAAATCGTAGTTTCCCGGCCGACAGACCAAAAGAAATTACACCGATAAAATCTGCCTGATCTATCCTTCCAAGGCCGTAAAACTGGCCCGAATTACGTTATGAAAATAGTTAATTAACCCGTGTTTTTCATCAAAACTTAATTAGAGAGGTTTTTTCCCAATAAGCCTTCAGTCGTGGTTTACTTTATTAATGAAAACGTCACCGCCATTGGAATAATGAAACCAGCCGCATTATACGGCACAAATTAGTCAGCATTGAACATGTTATACGTCTCGCTTATTCAATTAAATGCGATCCTTGCCGCAAAGTTGCTCCAGGTTCAACCTGCACCAAGGTTAAGGAGCAACTATAACCACTTTGTAAACCCAATTTGCATGACCGTTATACGATTCATATTCATCTCTTGCCTATTAAACGCTGGCATGCGGATTCAACCCTGCACTTAATTAAAGCCGCTCCAAGACCCGTCACAAACTTCGCATCATTACCAAAGATGCACAACTGCAATAAGTGCGCCCTTCAAATAGAGCCACCGAGGGAGTCGGAGATTGTCTAAGATGCCGCTTTCTTACAAGGGTAGAAGTCGCAGTTTTAATTAAACGGCACCTCGTTGTATTTAAATTAAACCAAGCAGAAAACGCGAATTTACACACTTTTTCTGAACTTATTAATAAGTAGTTGGGTTTCTTGAATTTATTGATTCTGAATGTATAATGCTGTAAATAACGCACATCTGGGCGTAATAGGGTGTTAGTAGCGATATTTTGAGATTAGGGTTGTAAGTGCACCTAGTGCAACCCTTCCGCTCCCAGACAAAAGGCGAATGTGACTGGTGGATTTGGTCAAAACCAATCCGTTAAACAAACGATTGAGCTGTTTTTCATTCCCGGTTTCCCTCCCACATGCTCGCAAAAGACATCAACAAGCGAATTTATGCAAATCCCGATCTTCTCTCATTGTTGCCAAACGGAGTGGAAGATATGAATGATTTTCAACGCGGAGGGTGTATTATAAAGCATACAAAAGCTTTAAACCCGGTCTGCAGTGACTGTTTTACAAGCTGTACGGAGAAATCTGGGATTTAGCTCATTATATTCCACGAAGGTAGTTTAATAACTACTCTCGACGTGTGTTTAGTTTTGTTTACGGGCGATTTTTCGCCCAGGAAACTCGTGGAATGGAATAACTAAGAGCATGATTTATGAAATATTAAAATACTAAAAGTCAGCTCCCTTGCGCCCGTCAATCAGGAGCGGAGGCAGGGTGGTAGTTTGCCATTACAAGTAATTTACATGGAAGATGAGTGCACCATATTTTCCCTTAAAATAACAATACAAATGAAGAGTGAGTCATTCTGGGCCGCACAATGCACACAATCAGAGCACTTCTTGCCGTTTCTTTAGAACAGTCACTTGATGTTGCCTAATGGCAATGATGGAACTGCTTTTTATTATCCACGTGCCAACGATGCGGACCTTTTATTATCATTACGCGCTTTTGTATTGCCATAAATGACACATGCGGAACACCGGCATTAACTTTATTGCGAATTGGACAAAGTACCAGATCTGGAGCCAGCGCGGCAACAAATCACCAAATTTTGATTTCAGACTTTTACAAAATAAATGAGCAGGTTGAACTATACTGAGCTCACCGTCCAGACGGGCGTGTGAATGCACTGATTTTGAACTCAATTTTTAAGAAAATAATACACAAAACCGTTTTTTTTACAATTGTATGATGTTCCTAGGTTTACTTATTACCTCCGAGATCTGTTCTTATCTCGATTTAAATATTTATAACGGGGTAAACAGCATAATAATTTTAATGTTTTTATGGAAAAACCTAGAGTTTAAATGGCATGAAAAAATTATACTTTTACAAGTAAGTCATATACAAAATCTATACAAAAAATTATTAAAAAACATAGTACCATTTCTTAATAAAAAAATAAAATGGCTAAAAATTGAGATTTTTTATTTTATTTTTAAATGACACTAACAATTTTTTTCAAATTTATGTATATTGTTGCTAAGGTCCCAAGAAAGTCACCATATTTTTTTCAAGCAATTTGAACTTATAGTTTTTTTAATAAAACAACAAATTAAATCGACTTATAATTCGTTTAAACTCGGTTACAAATACTTAAAATAAAATACAAATTGACCTGTGAGGTAGTGACTGAATTTAGGAACAACATACAATTGTAAGGAGAGCATTTTGATTGTTACTTTTCTTAAAAATCTTTCTCTTTGGACGAGTAAAGTTCAACCTTAAGAAATTTTTATCCGTTATACAGGGTGAGTCAATAGTGGTTTAATTTTAATTTTTTTAAATATGCAACCAATAATGCCCACTGCAGCTGACCAGATCGGTAATCGTTTAAATTTTATAATTAATCCACAATTACATTGTTCTGGGAATTGTCAAGTTTGTCTTGACAGTTTTGGTAAAATTTCATTATGTACTACTATTATTTAAAAAAAAATGTTGATTTAATAAATTATTTTAAAAGTCGTAAGTGCAATTAGTATTTTTGGTTGCATCTTAGGACATGTCACTAATAACCCACTATTGACTTATCCTTATTATACAAAATTAGACGGAAAAATAATTTTTTTATCATTTGCTCAATCGATGAGAAGGGTGGTTTTAGCGGATTTTGTTTACATGTCAGTCCAATTCAAACTTTAATGGCCCTGTTATGGCGTCCCCGGAATCCCCCGGATCGCTGCAATCAGAGCATCTCCCATTGGCATTTATCCAAAATATTTCAATAAATTTCCCGTAATCCTATTAGCCGCGTCATCCTTGAAAGGGCCCAGAAACGTCGCTTTTTTCGTCTTTTCCCTCATACAATTGAAGCGGACTTTAACAAACCGCTTACCAAACAAATATCTAACGATAAACCTAATTGTAGGATAACAAATAGACCGTGGCGTTTAAAACAATCGCCATGTCCTGCATCCCCCAGCTATCAGGCGTCCCCTGAGTCCCCTATGTGTCCCCATCGCCCCTCGACTCCTGGCCCATAAATTTCAGAAGCTTTTAATTTTATAATTGCCGTGTCGAGTTATTTACATACATATTTCGCTTTAGGCGGCTATGACTGCTTTATGAAGGGCTTCGGGGGATTTTTTAATATTCGACTCTTGCCTCCAATGTTGAAATATCGGGAAATCGATGAGGAAGTTTAGTGTCGAAGGCGAACTTAACCTCGATAGATTACTGACAGCTGACTTGTCGGAAGTCTTGAGCAAATGCATTATTCACTGTAAGTCACGGCGTGGGTGCATAGGAAAGCAATAACAAGAACAATTCACCTCGTCGGGGAACCCCTAACTATTACAGAGATTTACCGACTGAAGGGCCGCTTCGCTTTAAATGCCCGCACCGAACGTGCCATCGCCGAATTTTTGAGGAAACCACACGAGCACAACGAAAATTAAAGAATTTACACCGGAACTGCACCGTAAAATTCTGCAAACGCGATGAAAGACGAAATTGCCACTGCAGACATTAAACTGGTGTTTTATTCTCAAACGGGTGCCAAATTAATTGTTTCAGATGTGCCCCGAGAATGTTTATTTAATTTCCAGCGAAGCCAATTCCAGTTTGGAACATGACGCAAGCCATTCTTACAAACTATAAATGATATAAAGGCATTAGTTCGCCGTGTTTCCTGCAGGAAAATTCGTTTCGAGGTGAATTCCCGTCAACTGAAGCCCTGCTTTATTACACAATAAATTTTAACTAATTCATTCGCGTAAACAATAATTTTAGTTAAATTATTTGAATTAAATTTATACAAATATTTCTAAACCCCGTCTAAATAAAAAGACTTGAGCAAGCTCTAAAATAGCCCTTCAGACAAAATTATCATTAGCATGAAGCTATACTCAAATTAAAGTAACAAAAATTCTGCAAATCCTATTAGAGTTGAACAGTGTATGAAAAAAATAGAAGTCATCAGACCGCTCAGTGCCACTTGTACTCGCACTTTGTTTCCTAAACTTTATCTTAAAGTCTGGTTTAGGAAACTAGTTTTTTAATATTCTATAACTTTTTGACGAAAAATGCCTTAAATGAAAATCCTCTCCACTTCGGAGTTCAGGTTCATAAGAGCTTATTGATTGCACTGTTCTTTCATCTTGATTAGTTTGTAAAACGTAGCTTGGCGTTTGAGTCCGGGGTCGAAAACCCGATATTTCATATCAGGCCAGTGGTTGGAGAAGGTGGTGTCTCACAATAGTTTTTAATTGAAACAAATAGCAAACCGCAGAGCGGCGTCTTATTGATTATGCGGGCAGGTAATTTCGGTGTGTTTCGATGATAAATTAAAACTGCGAGCTTTCGATGCAGTTAATAGCAACATGCTTGAGAAAGCCATTAATTTTTATGGGACCGTGAACAGTTGGTGAAAAAGTTTTATCGTTGAGATGCGCAAAGTTGAATTGCGAGCCGATAAAGAATGTAAAATATGACGTGGTTGAAGAACGCGATTACAAAAATTAAGTTTTCTGTGAAGCTGTTAAAGGGGACGACATTGCACGCAAACTCCTCGTACAGGATATTACGTCGGGAAATTAAGGAAAACGTGTCGGTTTAAGGCGAGGAAATGTTGTTTTTAATATTTCGGTTGCAATTATTTAGATCTCGGCGTCAAGCGAATTACTCGATATTTACGGCCGACATTAGCAGGGTTAATGACGCCAAAGACGCGCTGCCACAACGTATTGACATATGTTAATAGATTGAACTTTGCTGAGGTGGGTGGCCCTCCAGGGCTCGGTTCCTCGAAGACGGCTGACACGCGAGGTGTGCTCTCTGGAGTAGGGACCCATTAATCAATACACCTCCAGGTTATTTATGTGCCCTCGTGATTCCTATTCAGACTTCCGGCTGTGTGAAAACTTGGCACAGGTATGTATGTTAATGTATGTATGTATTTCGGGCACTTGAACATTTCCGACGCATATCAAGCGGATAAATTACTCAAACGTCCCACTAATTACTTAATTTGCTAACTAGTTTTTTGATTAAGCAGACACAATAATTAATCCCCGTTTAATGAACACGAACATGTTGCCCAGAGACTAGTATCACTCGTAAAAATAATTAAAGTGGGTTTTGACGTAATTATCTTGTTTCTTAATTATCGCAAAATTAAAACTTTTAAGAAAATTAAAAAACTGTGGTGGCGGCATAAAACAGCTGCGTCTGGAAGCGCCGTAAAAAATTGCTTTTTCACTTCGAAGTTAATTAATTTTTCCACTTTACGGCTTGACCATGTGACAATAAGTTTCTCGGAAGCTTGAACTTTTTTCAATAATAAATTGACTCTATTCAACTTGTTGACGGTGTCCGGATTCTTGCACGTCAACCAGCGCCGATAAAATCATATCTAATAACACAGCAATTTCTATTGTCCGCCTTATTCAAGTCTCTGTGGCGGCGTTCCCGGCGACCGCCTTGCCATTTTCGCTCACACAACCTCCGGATAATGGATTTTATCGGAATCACTCGACATGGAAGCGGACATTTAACAGCATACGTGGCCAATTTACCAACTGCTCAATTGATATTTGCCCGGACCTGCAAATATTTGATCCGGAATTCTTATATCTATTTTAATCCCTGGGTATTTGTTCCAATACACCTGCGGGAATACAACTTCGGGCTCACCCAACCAGCAAGTAAATAAAAACTTGCTTGTTTCATAACCGAAATTAAAAGCCGGGCGACAAGCCTGAAAACACAATTTCCACAAGTGCCGGAAATTTACAACGAAACCGACTTGTCACAACCTGCGGAATAGTTGCGCAGCAACTTTTGCTTACTTCGACTTCATATTCTAATCGAAGGGCATTAAAAAGTTTCGACTGTAATGAAGATAATTTCCAAAGCTAAGAATTTTAATTAAATCTTTAGTCCCGGGCGTTTTATCTTCAAGGGACGCTTTGTCCGATCACTCCATTAAGTAAACTAAATTCTTGCCCAATCAGTTACCAATAATGCGTCCCGAAATAGAATTTTATAATAACCGTTAATTATTGCTCGGCTAATAAAAGGTTTATGGTGTTATTACGATCGAGCCTCTCAATTATTGACAAACTGGAAAGCAGCATCCGCTCAAGAGGATAAAGCCAAAAAGCATTTAGTGCATAATTGACGTATCGATTAGTCATAAGGTAATAAAGCTGTTGAATTCCGGTCACCATTGCTCCAGACATCCAATAATTAAACTGGATCCTTATTATTATTTCCAGCGAATCGCATATTCAACTCGGATATTGTCCCGGCGCCTCCACCACAGCGCACCGACTCAACTTTGACTCGGCATTATTTATTTAACGTCCCAGTTAAACCCATTAAATGTTATAATAACGGGTAATTATGGCAATTTTACTCGATGTTCATGATGTCGAGAAGAAGTGCGCGCGACGTCGCAAGAACGACGTTAGGCCCCAACGGCGCTCATTCGGTTTTTCGACGCCGGAGCGTCAGCGACGTCGACGCCGGCTTTGAATACTCACGCTGGGACGTGGACTGGTAGTTGGGCAGAAAGTGAACTGTGGATTTGTGTGGTGTTTGTGGCCAAGCTGAGTGGGAAACAAACGCATGACAGGTGACTTAATTAAGCAAAAAAATTAAAACGCAATCTTGGCTTCGAAATAAATTATTAGATTAGGGAGACAATTTCCGTTCCATTCGCAAAATCAAGACGCAAGATAATTTATTCCAGGCTTTTGATTTCTGCTCTCGCCGACTCGTTTGAGTGTGAATGAGGAGAAATAATTTTATTTGTTTTCTGCCTCACTCGTCTTGGCTCATTGGTCCATTATGATACGAAAAATACATTTACTTTATTTGCCTAAAAACAAAAGATTTTAACGAATTCTGAAACACTTTAAATTATTTCACTGATGTTCCAAATTCGATTTAAATAATTTGGCGCTCAGTTCAATCGAAAAAAGAAATGCAAATAGGGGTTTCAGGATTTTCGTGTGGCAGTTGTTTGGGTCATAATCCAAAGTCGGGTCTTACCTTTCGGTAAATATTTTATTAACGACACTGCAATGTAACATTTAAATTTATATTTGTGGTAATATTATCATCTGAAATATGGTAAAATTTAGATTAAATTAATTGCTGGGATTTGTACAATGTAAATTTAATCCTTTAGCTTACGCCAGATTAGATAAATCACAAATTTTAATGCTTAATTCGAACTGAATGTTGTTTAATATTAATTTGCGAGTGAGAACTAGAAAAATATTTGCGTTGAATTCTAACACGAGACTTTCTTTCAGGTGCATTTGAGCGTGTTTATGAAACCGTCGAGCCCAGCTGATTTCCATATCGAGTAAATATCGACATATCGTGCAGTAACCATATCTTTTCGTGTCTTTTGAACCGCGCGTAAAAAATATTATCAAACGATTCGTATTTATTTTAAGTAAACGTTTGTGGTCGCGTTTTCGTGTCGTCCGTGTCTCTGTAACTCCACATTCTTGAATAATAAAAGTGTGTGGGGTTTGTTTATCGGTTAACCGAACGCTCGCCTTCACCTATCGTCCTGCAATATTCATATGAGGATGCGCGCAGGTATTTGAGGAGGTAAATCATTCATCTTTAATCTGTTATGGTGTTTGCTAAGCCGAAATTTTCGCAGAGTGTCTGCCAGGGTTTTGTCAACTTTCCCCGATAAATAATGAATTTGGTAGAGGTATAAATAAATAAATAAAAAATCTAGAAAATGTCTGTGGGCAATTATTGGACTATGCGTAAGCTTTAGTAATGGATCAGGTTTCTCGAATCCAATTTCCCGATCCATAAATTTTTGTTGAGTGGGTTTGCTGTCCAGTTTTCGCAATTGCGCTAATAAAATCTAAAAATTCCGCGAAATAAATTTCATTTTTCCGTAGCACACAATGCAGTGAAAAGGTTTAACCGAGATAATATAAAGAGTTATGTGTTTATATTTCGCAGCGTCGTAGATTGTTTGACCGCAATCCTGATGACGTATGGACCCGATTTGTTGGCTGAAAACAGACATTTCTTCCGAAACAATTTTCTGGAATTAATTAGTCCAGGTTTAATTGCGGGTGTTATGAAGTGAAGTGCAATTAATTTCTCGTGATGTCAAAAATTCGAAATGAAGACAACAATTCGTCACCTCTTTAATTACGCCAGAAGTGCAGCGTGTACGAACCCTTGGCATTGTCTCGCTTTAATGACTATCAGTTTTGCTTTGTTTGAAAGTACAATGAGTGTCTGAGCGTTTCCGGAATTTTTCGGTCGGATAATAATTAGCTTTGCGCACCTCTTAATTTTTTGCCGAGAATTATTCGCGTTAATAAAAGTAAAATATGGTTGCGGTAAATTTCGCCCTTTAAATATGCGAGATTCGTATTAATAAAAGCTGGAGTTGACAAACTCTAATCTCCTAAATAAAATATTCCAAAGCGCGTCCCCAAATTAATTCACCCAAAATGCAAATACAGTTTACGTTTTTAAATCAGTGAAAAGTTGAAAATCGGACACTTTGCGACAAATCTTCATTTAAAACTCCTCAAAAAAAATCGGCGCTTTTCGCAATGTGGCAAATCTTCTGGGACGTAGTGACCTCAGAGCACAATAACTTGGAAACTTGTTACAGAAAATTTCAAAAAAGTTTTGCTCGAAACTTGCTAAACGTGAAATATCAACTACGACACGCCGCTTCCATCAATTTTTGCGCCACTACTGAAAAACTGGTTAAATTCGGCGTGACTTGAGGAATATTTCGGCTTAACAAACCGGCTTAGGGTTATGTAAACTTGATTAATACTCGTATCTCCCCACAGCTCTTTGCCACAGCAAATAAAGCCACGACGAGAGTAAATAACCGGAGGAAACAAAACACAAAAAAGTTTGTCGTTCATAATTAATAAGATAAACAGGCGAAAAATGTCGGAGAGCGCGTACAACTCGCCCTTGTTCAGCAGGAGGCTGACTGAATCCTGCTGCAGCTCTCCTGCCAGGAGCATAGGCACGCACACCTCCGACACCCTCACGGATTCCGACGGAGAAGGGGACCAACTATTCACCGAAATTCCAACAACTCCGGATCAGACCGTCATCGCAGGATGGCTGAAGTTCAGGGACAACAAAAAGGTAAGACGCGGGAAGTTATTTTTATTGTGTCGATTTTTGCCTCATTAATAAATCAGCCCAATATCTAAAATAAAGCGTACAAAAATAACACTGACACCAGAATTTTAATGACGTGATAACGGCTAAAGCTTCTGAATAAAATATGATGTACTTACATCGATATGTTATTTTGAGAGCCATCGCGTGGAATGATGGAAAACAATGGGGGCAATCTTCAAACTTTTTGACTTTCCTTTATAATTACAGGAATTACATGTAGCCAAGCTGCTTTTGACCACTGTTACTGCATACATAGCTTGTATTAATAATACATTAAAATAATTGATGAAAAACGTGAACTAATGTATCTTAGTCACGAAAGAAAATCAATATCGAACACAAATACCATCACTTTTTGCTTTGTACGTTTCATTACGCGGATTCGAGTGGTGACGCTCTTGTAGCAGACAATTTTTCGTGCCGATAGTTATGGGAAAGTTTACGGAACGCAAATGATTCGAGGATGGAACAGTTGGCAGAACTTTATCAGTATCTCTTCAATGAACACGCCATGAAATCTACTTAGCAAAGGGATTATAGGAAGTTTAGTTCTGGAGGGGCAAAAATTGAGGATTAGCAAGAATAATCGATAAAACGTCACTTAATACCTTTTCTGGCGCATCCCCCAACAATAACACACTGTATACATGTGAAATTAGTTTTCTTTATCGACGGAAACAAACCGACGCGATTAGAGAGGATTATGACGCTATAACTCACCAACATCCCCAGAAGAAAACTTGAGGGTTTGGAATTTGTTTAAGACGGTCGCGGGAAATTAAATTGGGACCAAAATCGATCCATTACAGGTTTCAAAAAAGCGAAAGCTTGCGTGCTCAAGTGATATGGCGGCTTTTCAGCGAAATGGTAATCGTTAAATGGAGTCGGAAGAGAGTATTGGTAAAAGCTCACACCGTGAAGCAAAATTAAAAATTCAAAATAATTTTTTTAATTGTCTTGTTGTAAGTTTTATTTTGGCGTCCAATTGTCATGTTTTATTAAAGTGAACTTTCCTATGCAATTTTTACGCCGTTCCCAATCTCCCCGAACTTTGCTTGACTGAAACTTAACCATCCAGACGAAATCTTTTTATAATTTGCGAAAGAACAAACTTGCAGATGCGCTAACTTCTCGCAAGTTCTATTTGTTTCTCCTCATTTCTGAATCATTCAATTACGACTTTTATAACTTTATAAGGCAGCACTGATGGAATCACAACTAATAAATTGCAGTTTTAATAGTCCGACTAGCTATAAATATTTAAATGAAGCCATGTGAACAAATGATTTAAGTAGTGAATAAAGAACCATTTTCTTATCTGGGGTATTGTAAGTTACACGCAATCGTGCCGGCGAATTGTAAGTTACGAAGGCAGGCGTAAAATCAAATGAAATATGCGACTGTCTTGGGGATGTAAAACTCCCGTTTTGGGCCATTGTACGAGTAGTAGCGTTAATATTCCAACAATGGGATATATTTCGCCGAAAACGGAGACAATTAAAACAAAGTCAATAATAATCATGAGCTCATTACGAGTTGGGCTATGAAACAACTTCGATTAAACACGACTCGAAGCCCCTTTGTACAGTCCCGAAAGTCGCTCACGAATATCGGCCGAAGCGAAACCACAATAGTTGTTACACGGTGGAATTTAAGTGGCACTGATATATAGAGCACACTGTTAATGGTACAACTTCCCCTCAAAAATAAACACCAACTTGGCGGAGAAGGATGACGACGGTTCCACAACAACGCATAAGTTTCCTAATAACTTAACAGTTACCTCAATGCTGCTACTTACTCTCTTCGCTCCCTGGAGACTGTCGCTTTTAGGAATTGGTCGTTGAACTCGTTTTTTGCAAATCAGTGGCGTGTTTCAATTAATTAACCCGATATCGGGTCGCGCACTATTAAATCAATCCCTCATAAAGCCTGAAAATTGTTTAAAGAATGGGGTTGATTTACGAAGCGACTGTGGAAATCGCAGCACTCGTTAGGTCCTGAAAAAGGACACAACGGGGAAGGAAAAGACACAACTGAAACATTGCTAATAAAAGCGGGCATGCTCAAGGATTATTGCACGCATTCGTAAAGAAGCTTAACGAACACTTGAAAGACGGGAGAATGTAAGGAGATTGTGCTCTTGGATAATTGGCGATGGACACGTCGAAAGGAATTTGGGGAAACGAGCGATGGCTGCCGATTTGTTTCGTTTGAAGTGTCCCTGAAGATGCAGTCGAAATTTCGAAACGGGGTAGCTGTTGAATTTTAATGATACATGACCGTGTCAAATTAGCCGGAATTGTAAACAATATCGCAGGGCTTTAATCTTAAGCCTTTGATGTTCTCCGAGCGTAACGGTTCATAATAGATCCGAAAACATGTGATACCACACACGTCTGATTGCATTAGATCGTTTGTAAACGCTAAACTCGCTTCACGTCTTTATTTCTTCAAACTCCCGACACTGCTAAGCCCTTTCTTGCCAATGAATCACTTAAAGTTGTCCCATGTGTTACATTACGTTTGCAATTCGCTCTAAATAATTCATTTAGAGCTTTGCAAAGCACTTGAGCTTTCGCACACGTGTTTTGGTGGCTGAAAAGCGCGCGCAATCGCAAAAGCCAGCCCGTGTATAGATAAATTTGCATATAAATATGCAGACGCGGAATTTACATTTGTATTGAGTGTATAACTCTTACGAATGTCTTTTTTATGTCTCGTGTTGTAGTCGCATTTCACCGAAATCTCTGCTTTGTATCTCGGAAATTTCATCGCGCTTATTCGGAATTATTATTGCAGATTGTAGAGAGCGCGATTAAATTTTATTAAATCATTTTTGTTGACTCGCAGACCCCATAAAAACACCGTAAACGTCGTTTGCCTAATTTACTCACTTCATTACGCGACGTCTGATCGAATTTACATCGATATGCAAAGTAGGCCCACTGCACCGGAATTTATTATTTTTCACTGTTTTAATACAGCCCTCAAGACGTGTTTGAGTGGGAAAATTTCAAGCGATTTATCTTGATTTTGCTTCAAAATATTGTTTGAAGGAATGGATGATCCTCGCGGCGAATTATTTTAACCAAAAAATACAAACTTGTATCAACACGATTTTACCGGCTTTGGATATTTTTGTAATTAAAATTTTAATCTATATACATATATAAAATTGCTTGTTTTCACTGACAACGCACAGCCTAAACGGCTAAGTATAAAAACATGAAATTTTCATAATAGGTAGCTTTTATAACGTACGCATGTACTAAGAAAGGATTTTTTAAAAATCATTCCTTAAAGGGGTTAAATAAGGTATTAACATTTGAATCGTTTTTAAACTTATATTTTTAAAAATTTGTATTTGGGCTTTCGGTTAAAAAAAGAAAAACACGTGTTTTAACATTTTCGAAAAATCAACCCCTAAGAGGGTTAAATTTACATTAATTAAAGTTGGTATTTGGGCTTTCAGTGAAAAGTAAAGAAACACTGTTAGTTTTTAGTTAGAAATACTAACCCCAAAGGGGTTGAACAGAGGTTGGAATTCGTATAAAAATCCGTAATTTTTAATTTGTATCAATAGTTAATACTTGAGCTTTCGGTTGAAAGTTGAAGATGAAAAACTTGTGTTTATGAACATTTGGAATTTCTACACCTAAGAGGATTAAATATAAAAATCCGTCATTTTTGAACTTATATTTATAAAAATTGGTATTTGGGCAGTCGGTGAAAAATAAAGAAACAAGTATTTTATTATTTTTAGAAATTCCTCCCCCAAAGAGAGTTAAACATAAAAAATCGTTATTTTTGAAGCTATCTATGTTCATAAAAAAATCATATTTGATTGTTAGATTAAAAATAAAAAAACATGTTTTTGGATTTTGGAAGTTTTACCTCCAAAAGGCTTGAATATAAAAATCTGTTATTTTAAAAATTATAACCAAGAAAATTGCTATTTGAGCGTTCGTCTAAAAATAAAAAACGCGTGTTTCAGGTTAAACAAAAAAATTCTTCATTGTTAAAGTAATACATATAAAAATTTTTTTATTGTTGAAGTTACACATATCAATTAATATCTTAGATAGTCGGTTAAAAAAGAAGAGACGTATATTTCAGTATTTTTAGAAAATCTATTCCCAATGTTATACCCAAGAAAAATGACATATGTATGGACTTACGGTTAAAAAAAATGTGTTTTAAGATTTTTGAAAATTACATCCACAAGAGGGTTAAACAGGGAATGAGTTAGTTTGCAATAATGAAAAAAAGCAAAATTTACTTGGGTTTGTATTAGGTCACGGTTTTAAAGTTCATAATAAAATTATGTGTTTCTACTAAGTTTTGCATTGTTTTTCATTGTTTTAAAATGGCTGTGGACGCCGTGGGCAACTGCTAGTTTTAATAAATTTGAAATCAAAGCTGATATTGTTTATGTTTTCTTTAGTTCAGTGTCCAGTGGTTGAATAACGATGAGATTAAAAGCTTAAGATCGGTTTGATTGTTTAAATAGGAAACATTTAGACTTTATGCAATTTGATGAGCCCGGGCAGGCCTAATAAGAAGCCGGCGGCTTGCAGCACTCAACGGAGCAATTAGATTATCGATAATAGGTATTCTCCACAGTCGGCTAAAATTGTTGCCAAAGAAATTTAACTTGAAAATTTAATTTCGCTGATGCAAAGGGGAAATAAATTGAAGAATTTTTCATTGACGATTAATTACGTAAATTATTTCGAGAAACAGTGATCGATAAGGGATTTAAATCCGCGATGTGTTTTGTCGAAGAGATTCCTAACGAAGCTTTCTGAATTCCGGCGGCCGGTCAAAGCTCCAGTTTGATGTGGAAAACTCGTCTAGGCTCCAGATGTTGCCAGATTACAACTTCGTTTCGGTTATCAATAGAAGTTGTAACTTTTACCGGTTGTATAATTTATGCCGAAGTTGGTATCTCCGGAATTTCCCTCACTGTGGGAATTCCGTCCGCCCTCCGATCGGAATTAATTGCAAAATAGTTGCATCGGAAAAATAACGAATTAATTCCAGCGACGACCCGTTTTCCATTATTTACGCCCTAATTTATTTTGAACAGTACAAGAAACCCTCCCGACCAACCTATAAAGTACCGAACGGAATTGCTAGTAAAGGTGGGTAATAGGACCGTCTCTTCTAAATTATTGACTAGCTGCTTCAAGCGAGCCAAAGATTCTTCCAAACACAAAACGCGGAAAAATCACCTCTAAAGACACGCTGCTTCGCTCATTATCTTTAATAACACCGGCACGGGAGAATTATTGCGAAGGGTGGATATTATTAATTCGAATATGTTTTAAACATAAATAAATTTACATTTTCTATTAAATATGCATTAGAACTGCCGCAATGAAAAAGTGCAAACCAAACAAATAGGGACGCATTTCAAATTCAAATCATAATTGTATCTCCTGGAAAAATATTGGCAAGTTCGCAACACAATCTGTTTGGTCATTTATCATTAAGAGAAAAAACTTATCACGGAACCAGACACAAGAAATGGGGTTTTCCATTGAGGGAACAACGCACTTTATCACGCAATTATACCGGGTGTTTCGCCGCTGAAATTCATATTTGAAAGTCGCAATAGAAAAGCAATTCAGTCTGAATGCGCGTTATTCATCACTTAATAACTTTGTGGCACCCACTTAATTAATTAAATTTGAGCTTGAAGAAACTAAAGTACTTTTCTTCATTAACTGCCCTCAGCGTTTTCCGCATTGATTTTTTCATAAAATGGCAAGATTAAGTCCGTCACGTCACCGCACAACATAAATTTTGATGCTTATCGAAGACGCACGCTTTGTGTTCCTAATGCAAATAAAAATTAGGAGCGCTTATCAGATTCCAGAGAGCATGTGTTTTCCGCAAATAGAAATTCAACTGAACAGTGTTTGTTTCGAGAAATTTGCTGCGTGTGTGGTAAGACATCCTGTCATCACGCCTATGGCAACCTATAAGTCCTCTTGAGCTCCTCATTGTTACATGATAATCACACAGGCTTGGGGATTTCATAATTTACTTCAGCCACTTAGAAGCTCCATTCTGCCCCGGCGTCAAGATGAACGAACCCACTCCCTCCGAGACGTGGCATCATTGTTTCTACGTCTCTTCCATATAAGTACTCCCTTTTAAAGCGTCATGCCTACTCTAAATATCCAAAACTCGAGAAGTTTTCCTTCATTCTCTTAATACGGAATCCATTTTGCACAGTTCCTGAGAAAATATACCATTGTTGATTTAAGACTAATTGGAACTGGGTGACTTCTCGATGGGCTCGCTCTAATTGCTCCACAATCAGACGGCGAAAAAAGTCAAATGTCGAAACTGAAACGCCAGGAAACAAGAGGAAACAAATTTACTTTAAATTTAATTTACGGTATTTTAAATGTAAATTGTGTAATTCGTTTCTGAAAGAGATCGCATTTTATCACCAGCTAGGAGACTAAAATTAGCTTAAAAAGGATTTAATAATGCATTGGACTTGTTAAGATAAAGCAACTTTCAAAATACATTTTTTTATTCATCTAGTACCGAGTGTAGTAAAACATTAACATTTGTCAAATTAAAATTAAAATATTTGGTCTGGGGGCTTTAAAATTAAATATTTTGTAAGACTGCTGTGACGTCATTCAAGCCCAACTCAGATAAGCTCAACGTTCACCGCTGACCTACGGCGTCCGAATTGTTTTTTGTTAATTATCGTTAACAGACGAATGATTTGGAGGAAAACAGTGATTTACTTCGATATTGAAGTCTAAGGGCCGGTTTACAGAAAGTGGAATTAAGATTTAATTCCAAATTAAGTTAATTCGAATTAAGTTGCCACTTAAAATACATTGACAAATGTCAAGTTAATCGCGATTAAAATTTAATTGCAATTAAAATGTTCTGTAAACCGGCCCTTAATGTAGTGATGTGTGTTTGGAACAATGACTCAATACTGCGTATTTGGCAAAATAAAAAATGTTTTTTTTAGAATAAAGCTCTTATTTAAAAGATGCACCAAAATATAAAAAATATTTTTTTTTTTAATCAGAGGAGAAAAAGTTTTGGAAATAATAATAATAATAATAATAATAATAATAATAATAATAATAATAATAATAATAATAATAATAATAATAGTAATAAAAACAATAATAATAATACTACTTTTAATAATGAATTTCCTTCTAAATCTAAGCTTAGTTTTTTTAAGCAAAAATGAAGCTTATTTTGTGTTATATGAGCGTTTTCTCATTTCTATGCAAGAGATCAACTGTGATCTGTGTTTTTAGGCAATGTAAGCAATTTTATAGTTTTTAGGCAAGAAATTGTCTAAAATTAATCACTCATTTTAAAACTGGTATAAAAACATTTACTATACAAAAGTTATAATCGGTTTTTAATAATAATACTAATAGTGCTCAATTTAAGAAAATAATTTTGTAATGCCATATTGTTATGGTTTATCTGATTCATTACTTGTTTTAAAACCGGTATAATTATTATAATTTTCAGAAAAATGTTCTCTAATAACATTAGTGGCACAAGAATGAATCACATTTTTTTAGTTTTTTCTAGTATTCATCCAATATATAAATTGTTTGTAAGCTATATGCCGCCACACTTTGTTGTTAGTTACAACAAGTCTTATCGGCAAATCTGTTTTGTACGCACACGTTCACATGTATAAATAAACATAGTGGCGTTCGTCTGATGTAGTTGGGCTGGAGTGACGTCATCACGGCGCGCACTGAATTATTAAAAAAATTATATCTCACTCATTTTTAAAGATATTGAAAAAATTCTTGCGCCGTTTGACGCCCAAAAGTTCAGATTTTTGTTACAACTCATAATAAAAAATGACATTTTGAAAGTAGATCTCTCCTTTAAGTTTCTTTGCATGAGTGAGGCGAACTTGGCGGGGCTTCGCCACAATTTAAATCTTAATGCTTGAAAATCGTTAAAATCGATACAACTCTTCGTGTTCATGTCGATAATGAGCGGCTACACCCCTAGGCAAAGGTCAATAACTGCATCAAGTTTTTACAAGAGCGGCGCACGAACACCTATTGTCTTGAATTGAATTAAAGGCAATTTAAATATTAACACTTGCGCAATAATTTAAAATATTTTTTCTTTAAGTAAAATAAAAGTAGGTCGTCCGTCACACGATACAGGTAATTTACTGCTTAAAAATGCACGAGTCGGTCCTTTGTAACTGCTGAGCGCAATTACCGTTTCCTGCTGCACGGAATCCTGAAAATTGCATCGGACCTATACTGCGACACATCAATGCAGGAATCGTAGCGTTCTCTGCGCTAATTAATTATAAGCTTTGACGTTAATTAAAAATTTAGCAGATAATACCCGTCTCGATGCGCACAATAAGACGGATACGGTATGAACTTCTCTATTTGGCGGATTAGAATCAAGTTTGGCAGTTGAACTTTACCTAACTAACTTGTTGACTAAGTTCAAATTTGGGGTAAATTATCATCATTGAAAGGAAAATAGATTAGCTCTGTTAACAGGTCACAGTCAATTTTCGTGGGCCGATGAAACCGATCAAAAATGCAAGAAGTCGCAGTAATTAAAATAGCGGAATTTGCTTTGTGGCGATAAAACGCAGTGTTATGCAAACAATTTTGATTTCAATAAACGTGCCTTATTGAGCTTTCCGCTTAGTATGTATGTAATGTTGCTCCCTTTTGTCAGACCGACTTTCAAAGTCTGGAGCGATAAATTCCTTTTTGCCAGTGGTCCAAAGTTTCCAACTAACCGTTAAAGAAGTCGTTAACGGCTCTGCCACTATAGCGATTATTTTGCGATAATTTCGAAACTGGCATAAATTCTCGCCATAAACCAGAGCCCAGGAGTGGATCATGACAAAGCGCCTCGTCCTCTTCGTTATATATCGTACTAATGCCCCTCTTGTTGTTACAGTGGAAGCAGAGATGGGGCGTCATCACTAAACTGTCACCGGCTGCAGGTGAGTTTGCTTTTAATTATGTCCCGATGGCCGTTGTACGTCTTGTTGCAAACCAGCGAGATGTCGTTTATTATGCAAATGTTTGATCCTAAATTAACACTCCAATCCGTGTTGGTTTTGTCTTATGAAGTTTACCAACACTGCGGCTAGAAATTCCAATTGGGAATACGTCCGGTCACCCCTGACATTTATCAAAATAAAAACCAAATCTAATTTGATCCGCGCCAAATTGGGTTTCGCCAAACGTGAAGTTGAGGAAACACAATTACACCTTGGAAATTTTACAGTGTTAGTGAAAAGTTGGAGATTCTTAATTATGCCGAATTCGGCTGATTAACCGGGTTTCATCTGTGGAATTCGGTCTAAATCGGCCGTACCATAAAAGTACACAGCCGAGATTAATCACATCCATTCATTTTCAACGCACGAACGAAATTCGTCCCTTGGGCACTTTAAGGTGTGACAAGGACCGGCGTATGGCGTTTGTCCTGCGGTTAGAGGAGGAAGATGCCCGTGCGTGTGCGACAGTTTCACGAAACACCTGTTTTTCGATACACTACACTCAATGGTCGGTGATCACCCATAACTCATACGTGGGGTGTGTCGATAAGACCGCCGGGGCAATTCTTTTGATAAATTATTAGCGCACACAAGTGCCGGCGATGGCAAGGTGATCTTTCCGCCGGCTTAATATAGACTTGGAGGTTTAGCGGTTTAATATCCAAAGCTGGTGTAATCCGGCGAATAAATTCCAAAGCGTTGCCCACATTTACTCTAAAAATTCTAGCGACGGTGTCGTACATCCGAAAATGCACACGACTTAAAATTCATGGCAATATGCGAGCTTTATATCTTAGGGAGGTTTAAGGATATGTGACCCTCGAGTCAAGAGCTCGCGACTATTTTTATACGTTTGGCGAGTCTTGAGCTGAATTAGAGAGAGTAGCTTCTTTAGGTCATTAAAGGGACTATTCTGCCCGACACACTTTCCGCCGAACTTGGGGCATTTGCAGTTATTTATAGCGATTGGTGAAAATTGCCCGTAAAATCAACGACCTGGCTTGTTTTTTCTCACAAGTTTGGGCGCGAGGGAAAACTTCCATAAGCTGTTTCTTATTGGAAATTAATTTGTTGGGAATTGGGGCCAGAGCGTTGTTTTAAACTTCAAGTAATTAAACGCATGTGCTGTAAAGTGTGGTAGCCGTAAACAAACATTGGATTTTTTGCCGGCAAAGTGTGAGCTTTGCGCATTTGCCTGATTGTCGATGTAATGTATTCGGCAAACTTGGATGGAACCGGGGGATTATGCTTATTCGAGTCGGACGTGTGAAAAGTACCCTTCGAAAATTCGGAATTAAAATCCCCCCTGCGACGAATTTAACTTTACCGCCAGTAATTGAAAAAGTAACGGCAGGGCACACATATGGATTGCGTTACCAGATTCCATTATAAACTGCTGGAGTTATTCATTTTGATCCTGCAAGAATGTGCCGCGAGACGCTCCTTCGATAAATTCCTTGCAACAGTTGTGTGGTTTTTATTTGGAATTAGCCGCAGGAATCAGATACTTGCGCTGGTAAGGAGCTTATGACGGGATTCTGGACACATCATTTTCATAGCTAAGTCCCGAAATCCCCGGCTGGACAACCAACAAATGGTTTCACGTGTCTTAGCCGCGTCTGTCCCATTTTTTCACTATTTGGAATTGTAACGAACCGTTCGTGAAATACGAGCGCAATATTGGCGAGATTCATTGTTTATAATACTGGTGCAAGGCGTGATTGCGGGTTTGTTTAACGTGACATGTAGCAAAATCCCGGAGAATTCAATAAGACCTATGAAAAATACATGACTGGCTCGTTCCAAACTACAAAAGATTCACCGAGTCTTTTGCTTGGCTATCGAATATATTATTTGATAGATCAATACAGGTTCGAGTCGGCGAGATTGGAAAAAATTAGAGATTGTTAAAGTCGCAATTAAATCGATGTAGTTTTGCTTACTCGACCTTTTTGTCCGGTTCAGACAAATGATCTCGTTTTATATTTTCATTGCTGGATAATTTCATTTCGAGCGCTACGTCAGCAGTTCATGAGATCTCTATAACGATATTGTTACACTGAAATGTTCGATGGGTCCTGTCTTGTTTAGCCGAGCTTTCAGATTTTCGGGCTTACAGCTTTTTTATTTGAACTTAATTAAAAGCAGTCAATATTTTTCTCGTTATTTGCGCGATTGATGAGAGATTTTTAAATCTCATCCGGGATTTGCACAAACTCAAACGAATATTTTGCCAAATGCATTGAGAAATATCTGCTTTAGCGGATCAGCAAAAAATTTACCCATAAGCAAAGCAATACGATTCCGAAATCAGAATCCTAAATTGTATTTATCTGCTCTTCGTTATCAAATTAAAATTTAAAATGTTTCGCTTATTTTTAAGTTTTGACAACTAATAAAAGTCTGTCTCAGTTTTTGATATTCATTGTTACCTGTCTTGCTAGTTTACCGGAGGGGAGAAGTCTAGACGAGATATCAAACATTGTGAAAGGAAATTGAATTGGAGCTTATTTATTGTCTTGAAAAATTTTCAGCACTAAAGGGTCGGGTGAATAAGATCCAATAGCGCCAACTGTTAAAATATTATATAATTGCAAGTCGGCAAATTACCTCGAGAAAACATTTTCTTCCATTTTTTTCAATTTAATTCTCTAATTTTTCACCAGACTTCATCAAAAGATACCGGGCGTATAAGTTGATTCTACAATTTTAAAATTGTTTTACTTTTTTTTGTGACTTTCAGCACGTTTTTAACCGAAAATGGACATAATTTCTCCAAAAATTGTTAAATTAGTATATTTTCTAGTCAGAAATAATGGACGTGCGTAAATCCTACCGGATTCGCAGTGGCCATGATTTTTATTAACAATTTTTTTCGGTACTTTACTAAACAAACTCAGTTAACTAAAAATTTTTAAACATAAATTAAATATTTTCGTTTAATTTTTTTATAATTGAAGAAAATGTTATCTAAGAATTCAACGCCAAAGTTTGAAGTTATGTTTCACGTTTACGTTCATTTCTTTTTCTCTCAAAACAAAAGGTATTTTCCTTTATTAGGATGTGCTTTTACGTTTACAATTTGGCGCCTTTACGTACTTTTACCTTTTGCCGCATTATTTTCTTATTTTTGTCAATTTTATGCTCCGCTTTACGTTTATACGTCTATGTGTTCCTCGTTCTCTTATTTTTGTTTACGTGTTGTTTCACTTACCTTTTGTTACTTTTTTTCATAGAAAATTTTTTACACCTGATCCGGGTTCGAACACCCGACCTCCCCCGTCGTAAGTGGCGCTTATACCACTGAGCCACCAGGCCTTAGGTACTGACCGTCTTTTGCAGATATTTTAACACAAACTTTTTAAATAAATAAACATTACAAACTATATAATTGCAATAATTCACCTAAAACGCAAATACATTTAGTTCAAAAGTCGCCAAATTAGTTCGAGAAAACATTTTTTTCCACTTTTTTTCAATTTAATTCGTTAATTTTTCACCAGACTTTCTCAAAAGATACCAGGCGTATAAGTTGGTTCTACAATTTTAAAATTGTTTTACCTGTTTTTGTTACTTTCAGCACGTTTTTGACCGAAAATAGACATTATTTCTCAAAAAATCACCAAATTAACAATGTTTTTCGGAACTTCACTAAACAAACTCAGTTAACTAAAAATTTTTAGAGATAAATTAAATATTTTCGTTTAATTTTTTTATAATTTAAGAAGTAAGTCATCTAAAGATTCAACGCTAAAGTTTGAAGTTATGTTTCACCTTTACGTTCATCTCTTTTTCTCTCAAAACAAAAGGTATTTTCTCTTTATTAGGATGTGCTCTTACGTTTACAATTTGGCGCCTTTACGTACTTTTACCTTTTGCCGCATTATTTTCTTATTTTTGTCAATTTTATGCTCCGCTTTACGTTTATACGTCTATGTGTTCCTCATTCTCTTATTTTTGTTTACGTGTTGTTTCACTTACCTTTTCTTAATTTTTTTCATAGAAAAATTTTTACACCTGATCCGGGTTCGAACACCCGACCTCCCCCGTCGTAAGTGGCGCTTATACCACTGAGCCACCAGGCCCCAGGTACTAACCGTCTTTTGCAGATATTTTAACACAAACTTTTTAAATAAATCAACATTAAAAACTATATAATTGCAATAATTTACCTAAAACGCAAATACATTTAGTTCAAAAGTCGCCAAATTAGTTCGAGAAAACATTTTTTTCCACTTTTTTTCAATTTAATTCGTTAATTTTTCACTAGACTTCCTCAAAAGATACCAGGCGTATAAGCTGATTCTACAATTTTAAAATTGTTTTACCTGTTTTTGTTACTTTCAGCACGTTTTTGACCGAAAATAGACATCATTTCTCAAAAAATCACCAAATTAACAATGTTTTTCGGAACTTCACTAAACAAACTCAGTTAACTAAAAATTTTTAGAGATAAATTAAATATTTTCGTTTAATTTTTTTATAATTTAAGAAGTAAGTCATCTAAAGATTCAACGCTAAAGTTTGAAGTTATGTTTCACCTTTACGTTCATCTCTTTTTCTCTCAAAACAAAAGGTATTTTCTCTTTATTAGGATGTGCTCTTACGTTTACAATTTGGCGCCTTTACGTACTTTTACCTTTTGCCGCATTATTTTCTTATTTTTGTCAATTTTATGCTCCGCTTTACGTTTATACGTCTATGTGTTCCTCATTCTCTTATTTTTGTTTACGTGTTGTTTCACTTACCTTTTCTTAATTTTTTTCATAGAAAAATTTTTACACCTGATCCGGGTTCGAACACCCGACCTCCCCCGTCGTAAGTGGCGCTTATACCACTGAGCCACCAGGCCCCAGGTACTAACCGTCTTTTGCAGATATTTTAACACAAACTTTTTAAATAAATCAACATTAAAAACTATATAATTGCAATAATTTACCTAAAACGCAAATACATTTAGTTCAAAAGTCGCCAAATTAGTTCGAGAAAACATTTTTTTCCACTTTTTTTCAATTTAATTCGTTAATTTTTCACTAGACTTCCTCAAAAGATACCAGGCGTATAAGCTGATTCTACAATTTTAAAATTGTTTTACCTGTTTTTGTTACTTTCAGCACGTTTTTGACCGAAAATAGACATCATTTCTCAAAAAATCACCAAATTAACAATGTTTTTCGGAACTTCACTAAACAAACTCAGTTAACTAAAAATTTTTAGAAATAAATTAAATATTTTCGTTTAATTTTTTTGTAATTTAAGAAGTAAGTCATCTAAGGATTCAACGCTAAAGTTTGAAGTTATGTTTCACCTTTACGTTCATCTCTTTTTCTCTCAAAACAAAAGGTATTTTCTCTTTATTAGGATGTGCTCTTACGTTTACAATTTGGCGCCTTTACGTACTTTTACCTTTTGCCGCATTATTTTCTTATTTTTGTCAATTTTATGCTCCGCTTTACGTTTATACGTCTATGTGTTCCTCATTCTTTTATTTTTGTTTACGTGTTGTTTCACTTACCTTTTCTTAATTTTTTTCATAGGAAAATTTTTACACTTGATCCGGGTTCGAACACCCGACCTCCCCCGTCGTAAGTGGCGCTTATACCACTGAGCCACCAGGCCCCAGGTACTAACCGTCTTTTGCAGATATTTTAACACAAACTTTTTAAATAAATCAACATTAAAAACTATATAATTGCAATAATTTACCTAAAACGCAAATACATTTAGTTCAAAAGTCGCCAAATTAGTTCGAGAAAACATTTTTTTCCACTTTTTTTCAATTTAATTCGTTAATTTTTCACTAGACTTCCTCAAAAGATACCAGGCGTATAAGCTGATTCTACAATTTTAAAATTGTTTTACCTGTTTTTGTTACTTTCAGCACGTTTTTGACCGAAAATAGACATCATTTCTCAAAAAATCACCAAATTAACAATGTTTTTCGGAACTTCACTAAACAAACTCAGTTAACTAAAAATTTTTAGAAATAAATTAAATATTTTCGTTTAATTTTTTTGTAATTTAAGAAGTAAGTCATCTAAGGATTCAACGCTAAAGTTTGAAGTTATGTTTCACCTTTACGTTCATCTCTTTTTCTCTCAAAACAAAAGGTATTTTCTCTTTATTAGGATGTGCTCTTACGTTTACAATTTGGCACCTTTACGTACTTTTACCTTTTGCCGCACTATTTTTTATTTTTGTCAATTTTATGCTCCGCTTTACGTTTATACGTCTATGTGTTCTCTCAATCTCTTATTTTTGTTTACGTGTTGTTTTACTTACCTTTTCTCTACTTTTTTTTCATAGAAAAATTGTTACACCTGATCCGGGTTCGAACCCCCGACTTCCCCCGTCGTAAGTGGCGCTTATACCACTGGGCCACCGGGCCCCAAGTACTGACCGTCTTTCGCAGATATCTTAACACAAACTTTTTAAATAAATAAACGTTACAAACTATATAATTGCAGTTTCTTTGCTTTTTCACAAAAAATCTAAACTCCTCTTGATCGTTCTCTTTTGTTATTGTAGCTCACTAAAATTATTTTTCTTAAGAAAGACAAAAGTTTTGACAATTTTCCTCTCGAGTCAACCGATCGAATTAAATAAAGGGCCTAATGTTGCATTTGCTGGGTGTGTATTTTTCAACGCTTGTCTTCATTACCGTTGTGTGATTGTTTGTTTGTCAGCCGTGTAAAACCGTGAAAAAGCCTTTGAACAATCACACTCGTAAGGTATGTAATTATCCATTCAGTGTTTGGCTCGACAAAAAGCGAGCTAATCGGCAAATACCGTTACATTATGGGAAATCCGCTGCTCCAGTAAACAGCCCCAGGCACTCGTTTTTTCACCATTTTCCAATCAAATCTGGGCCAGAATTCATCCGATTCAAAATCATCGGACCAGTCTTTGATTTCAATATACTCACCAGTAGGAGTTTTGTTTGACTAAAAGCGATGCGTTCGCGATCTATCTGTGCCGTTGCTAAATTGAAAATGCTAGTAATACGCCTAGGGCGTGCAGCAATAACTTCTTAAACACAATGACAATATCAGAGGGCGCAGAGCATCCCGCTGTTATCGCGCATATGCTCCACTTCCGATTGCATCAAACTCTTCGACAAACGCAATAACAACACATAGTGTCTATGGCTTTACGAAAGAAAGCAAATCGACTTGCGATGTCTCCACCTTCTCCCTCGACGTTTCTCGAAGATTGTTTTTACGACTCGGGCTATTCGCTGATATGTGTTTTCAGGCGGAGGGGCCTCTCTAACAACAAAATGGGAATTTTATATATGAACTCGGTGTTATAGAGATGACGCGTCTGGAAAAATATGGACTGCTGTAATAAGTCGCGAGATAAAACCGACCACAACATCGATTTTTCTCCAAGCTCATTTCGGCCACTGTTTTAAAACTATTTATTCGGTGCGAGTCGTGTAAGACGCTCGAAAATTAGAACGATAAGATCGTGGGATGGTGGAAAGCTGGGGAACACAGCCAGCCACCCCATTGAAAATGAGAAAAAGGGAATGCATCGGATCTTATAAATATTTATTCGCGAGTTATCTCGGGAGGTAATAATTTTAACCCAAAATATTCCCGCAAGGCAACAATACCTCTTAGTTTTTTCTGTCATTTCGGGGCTATTTAAATAATTTAGTGGCAACTATGCGTGTAGCGGGCCCTTCTACTGAATTTAGATTTAGGACGTCTCAGATGAAAAAAAACGAAAGTCCCTTCAGGGTTTGACATCTGGGTCATCATTCTGAAAGATATAACTTGATTATTACGAACGGCGTCGCCAGGTGCTGATTCTGACTATTTCCTTTCCGTTCATATTTTATTTCGAGTTCTATGACGTGACGGGGATTTGGAAATACACACGACACAATAACGGGGATGTTGGGTTTTGATTGAACGTTAAATGCGTGCATCATGTGGAATATTTTATGTCTTTCGGAAGAGACGAGAGCCCGCTGTCGTATGCAACGATGGGTGGAATATAAGGGACGATTATTAAAACAAACGATGCAATTTTCGCCAGAGACACAATTACTATGCGGACATAAATCGCTGCTGAATACAGCGAAGCATAAATTTAATTATGAAAGAATACGAAGCCAAATTTCCCCGCCGATCGATCAGACGAGACGAGAAAAATATTTGTCGTGATAAAATATCGACAAACATTTACTACTAATTTATAGCATCAACTATCAATAAATTCTCCTCAGTATCGTGTCGATTCCGACATCGAAAGGAGTGTCAATATTTGAAGAGGACAAACTGCCTCTTGTGCGGTCAATATGACCGATGGTTTTCCAAAACATGGTCACGATCCACCACTTCTAAATAACTTATTCTATTTACGAATTCACCACACCATACAGTGTTGCACAAATTCGCTCTCATATCTGTAAACACGGCTTTATTACGCGACTTTTGGATAAAAATGTACAAGTAATGGAGACACAATCGTAAACAGTGGCTTGTAGCACACTCACAGGAACTTGCAACATAAAGAAACTGCATCAAAACAAATTTGAGCAAACAAGGGAACACTTTAAAATTCCACTATGCAATGATAAAATTTTTATGGCCGTAGTGCAATCCAGCAGCTTTTGCGCAAAAATCCTGATCAAAAACGCAATCAAAAAGGAAGTTTTTAAATTGAATAGGTATTTTTTATATTACACAGTGTTAAATTTTTAACTGGAATAAAATTTATAACTTGGACATCTGCAATTTTTGTGAAATTCTCAGAAACAGGTCGATTTTTGTTTCTTCATAGCAATCATTTGGTACATATGGTTTTTGTTTACCTGCTGTCAAAACTGCACAGCCACCTCTAACTTTTTTTTCAAATGTAACGATAAAGCAGTGTGAAATTATTGACTAAAATAAAATTTATAAGCGATTTTTGTAAAAAATCCTAAAACAGGTTGATTTTTGTTTTTTTCTTGCGCATCATTTGATTCATGCGGCTTTTGTTTATCTGTTTGCAAAATTGCACAGCCACCTTTAACTTTTTTTTTTCAAATGTAATAACGGCATGTTAGAGTTGGCTGTGCACTTCTGACAGCAGATAAACAAAAACAATATGCACCAACTAGTGAGCAAAAAAAAATAAAAATTGACCTGTTTCGGGAATTTTCTCCAAAATCGCCTAAACCAAAATTATGAATTATTTTCTGTTAAGGTGATCTTGGGCTTAACGTTGAACAGTGGCGGTTGTAACCGCTGCGGCACCGCCAAGTGTTTATCTGGTAATAGAGCTCCCTAATGTGTGATATAAGTGTGGGCTGTCCAGAGATGGCCAAAGCGACAGCGTCATTTGGAATTGCAAATTGAAACATCGCTAACTTAATCCCCAACTAAACCTTATCGCGACATGTCACCCTTGTATAATATTTAATGCAGACTGACAGCAACATAATACCGCCGCAGGCTGCAGCCGGCAGAGTTGCCAACATCTTTTTAAACTGCAGATATCAGCGTGGTTGTTCGCTCTTGTTTTCCTTATCTCGGTTTTCCTGCTTTATGCGGGCGGACGCATCGATTCGACGTCGAAAAAACCCATCCGACAAATATTTTGATGTATTTTCAGCATAACGATGACAAGTCGATGATGAATCGCGAAATAATAACGCACATTCGCTCGATGTGTGTTTTTTCCTTGTCAGTGTCGCTTCAGATAGAATCTATTTTGTGTAGAGGATTAAAGAAGCAACGTTAAAGGGAAAAGTCGTAAAAACCGATCGGATGCACTAACCAAGTGTAAAAAAGATTTTAGAGTGAAGTTTATAAAAAGTGCTACTTCGTCGATTTCCCACGAGGTCTTAAACGGCTCGTCTGTCTAGAATACGAACAGACAACGAGATATCCAATTTTTTCGCTGAGCTCCTGGATTAACACCTTTACGAAGAATTTCGAAGATATTGCCCAGCGCTCATTGTTACTTCCTGGTGGCTGGAAGCCCGGCTCTACTCCCATAATTTCAGGAAACAAAGAGCAACAAAACACTGATGCTTGTTTAATCAAAGAGCATTTACTAATACAAGACATCACAGATGATACATTACCAGCGTGCGTGCCTACAAATAAACACAGCAATTTTCAGTAATTCCACACATTTGCCTGCCTACCTGTCTCTTGATTTATTTAGATGATTATACGGTTTTCGGCTTGCTCAAGCATTCACCGACTCTGGATAGAAACGCCGAGTACGCCAACTTTACGACATGTAATTTGATTCTCGATAGACAATCGATTTCAACAAGAGATTTTTCTTCCTAGACCTCAATAGGATGACAAATGCCATTTTGTCTCGACCTTCGGTTGTTTCCCACACTTTAAATACGCATAAAAATGATGATTTTATTGTAAGCGTGTGCATGAAAAAATGAAAATTTTGCTTTAATTGAATTTTTCCTTTTTTTTCTGAAGAGCTTCAGTTTAGATGATAAAAATACGAGATGATTGTTAAAGTTTCGTCTAATCTACATCACCAAGCCTCCAAAAATATATTGTACTTAAGCAATTTTTTGAATTCTTTTATTTTACAAGTGTTTTAATATTTTCAAAATGTTACTCTCATTTTTTTTTATTAAAACGTCAAATGTTTCGTCAAATAATGACATCGCACGTGATGACGTTATTGCGTTCGTTAATTTGTCCATTAAAGCATCAAAATGGAGGTAAATTATAAAAATAATTATTATTTTATCAACCTCATGTGTTTGTAAATAAGTTGCAAAATAAAATGTTTTCTTCGTCTGTTTTTGCATTCATTTATTTTTCTATGGCCTCTATCTGTTTTAGGAAAAACTGTCAATTTTCGAAATTATTTTTCTCATTTATTAACTGGTGAATTTTTTTACCATTAAATTCCTTACTGTATTTCATTATATCACATAATTTTTCTATTTAGATTTGGGTCCAGTTTCAATTCAAAAACTACAAATTCTATTTTTTCTCAAGGTCTGAAAAAAAATGTATATTCGTTTTAACAATTTGACAACTTTTCTGGAATTAAGAAATACTAATAAATGCTAAAATATCTTCTATTTCTACTTTACATCAGTTTTCGAAAAAATATGCTGATTTTTTGAAAGTTTTTACAGTATTATTTTACATGTACCTGAGTATTTATTTACTTGTCTTTTTGATTTTTATTTTATTTACTTCGAAAAATTTGAGGAAAAAGGACTTAAAACATTATTAAACGTAAGCTTATCACAACCAATAAGTTGAAATTTCTGTAGTTAGCGACATTTTTATTTATTTTTTTTGCACAAGACAACATTTATACAGCGTTTTTTTTTTCAGATATAGAAATAATTTAGTAGACATTTTTTCAGCAACTTAATATAATGAAAATGTAGAAAAATTAAATAATTTAGGCTTTTGAACTCTTAAAATTTGTATACAGAATTTAAAGGTAGGTTATTAAAAATACACCACGTGCACGAGGGTTTCAGTTTTCTTAGCATGATTGCAATCTGTGTTGCTAATTCTGGCCCACACTCGCGCCAGGATGTCCCAGCCACGTTCCGAGCGGCAGCAGCCGTTAAAAATTTCTCATGTTTAAAGTTACAAGTCTCTCGAGAGCAATGATTCCGCAGCTTGAGGCCAAAAAGTGCAACATCACGACATGCACGGCACTTTTATTTATCAGTTGCCACTAGTCTCCCATACACAAATAATAAATTCGGTTCGCAGTCCGTTAAGTAATCCATAACACGCTATTAGCCGCAGACAATAGAGCAGGCGTCCCGCTATAGCCGAACAATACACGCCCGATTAGGTATCCGTGGCAGACGCACGCTTAGCCCGTCGTGATTTATACCCGACGCCCCTAATTAAAACCAGATATGAAATAGTGACGTCGTGCTGAAACGTCTTCCGGTCCGATGCCGCTTCCGGTCCGAACATTTTTCCTCCATTAACCCTTCTCTTCTGAATTTAATAAAAAACGGACACGACACGCAAAGTGATTTTTTGTTTCGGTGGGTGCTGAGGAGTGCTCGGCCGAAACGTGCGTTTATCTACGCTCGGACCGGTGGAGGAATCTATCCATTCTGGGTGACAGATTCATTCATTCTCGTGGGCACACGCTATCTTCGGACACGTGCCGACGCCTAATTCGCACTATCGACGCGGACCCGCTTTAAAAAGCAAATATTTCAACACCAACACGACACATTATGAGAGCTCCACCTGAAAACAAACACAAATCAAAATATTTTTCTCTCCAAAAGCAATACATTTTTACGTGATCTCCCCGAATCTACAGAGGGTTATCATCGCGGAAATTATTTATCGATTTGTTTATTTTCAAAAACAATTTAAGTTGTACAGCAAATTTCTCACGTTTTGGGATTAGCACAAGCACTCACCTCTAGTGAAAAGTTTTTGGAAACATCAATTGTGTTTGTGAGCACCTGACCTTTACTCCACTTGGTTTCTGTCCCAGAATTTCAGTGCTTGGGTAACTAACCGAGATTTTAAAATTTGGGTTAAATTCCTAGCTTTTTGCCAACACCGAGCGTTAGGATTTTAATTAGTTAATTTATTGATGATTTTTGTTTTGTATCTTAAAATGCAACAGACCACGAGAGCACGCACTCATGTTTTGTATAAAATAATTCTAACGTATAAAATGACACTGAGCATGAGTGTGACTAAGCCTGAAAAAAAAGTTAGTACCCGACAGATTTCCTTCGGTAAAGATTTTAAACTTGGTTAAATAGCCAAGCTCTGAAATACGAGAACCAGGAAACAAATTGATAACTGAAATATTTTTGGTTTAACCTTGAAATACTGGGCGTAACCCTGATATAAGTTGTAACCCATTACATTTCCTTCGGTAAAAACTGTAACCTTGGGCACTGAAATACGCCAACCCTGGAAATAAATTGGTAACCGGAATAATTTTAATTTAACTATCAACTGAAATACCGGGCGTAACCCTGAAAAAAGTTGATAACCCGATACATTTCATTCGATAAAGATTTTAACCTAGCGTAAGTCATAACCAAGCACTGAAATACACCTAATAAGTAATAAATTGGTAACCAGAATATTTTTAGTTTAATCATCAGGCTTAACCCTGAAAAAAAGTTGGTAACTTGACACAATTCTTTCCGTAAAAATTGTAATTTTGGGTAAATCATAGCTCATAACTAAGCACTGAAATGCGCCAAACCTGGAAATAAATTGGTAACCGGAATAATTTTAGTTTAACCATCAACTGAAATACCGGGCGTAACCCTGAAAATAAGTTGATAACCCGATACATTTTATTCGGTAAAGATTTTAACCTAGGGTAAGTCATAACCAAGCACTGAAATACGCCTAATAAAAAATAAATTGGTAAACAGAATATTTTTAGTTTAACCATCAGGCTTAACCCTGAAAAAAGTTGGTAACTTGACACAATTCTTTCCGTAAAAATTGTAATTTTGAATAAATTATAACTCATAACTAAGCACTGAAATGCGCCAAACCTAGAAATAAATTGGTAACCGGAATAATATTAGTTTAACCATCAACTGAAATACCGGGCGTAACCTTGAAAAAAAGTTGATAACCCGATACATTTTATTCGGTAAAGATTTTAACCTAGGGTAAGTCATAACCAAGCACTGAAATACGCCTAATAAGAAATAAGTTGGTAACCAGAATATTTTTAGTTTAACCATCAGGCTTAACCTTGAAAAAAGTTGGTAACCACACAATTTTTTTCGTAAAAATTGTAACTTTGGGTAAATCATAACGCATAACTAAGCATTGAAATGCGCCAACTTGTAAATTGTTAACCAGCACATTTTTGGTTTAACCATCAACTGAAATACCTGGGCGTAAGCAAAACATGTCTCAACACGATTAATTAATTCCAATTACCTCCAGATTAAATATAAGCTTGTTATTGTAACCAATAAACTATTTTGCAATGGCGCTTCAGGCACTTCCATGAACCGTCAGATAAATGCAGTAATAACGGTAAGTAAACCGATTGAACGTGTTTGCGCAGATAATTGGATGTACATGTACAAGTAAAAATCAGTGAAATAAATAATCGCGCCGTTTACACCGTGTTGTCGGTTGTAAGCGATTATTTTCAGATAGAACCGCAATGTTAATAAGTGTAAGTGTGGAACAATACACGGTTTAACGAAATGCGTTAATTGCCGCCAAACACGCGAACCAGATATTAAGATGCTCGTTAAGATTAGGGTTCGGGTGGAGGGTTCGTCAAATATCCGCCCAAAATTCGGAAAAAGTCAGAGCCGTTAAAAAGTAAAACTAATTGGTCGCGACATAAATAGCGATTTCCTCCACATCCACCCTTGCAGTGCAGTTAATGATTAGGTGGAGGATAAGGCGTGAGGGATATGACGTGCAATATTTCTGAAACCCACTTGGAGATCTCGGAGCAATATTTACACATCGCGCGAGTGTAAAATTTTTCGTGCTTTGTTTTCGGTGCTCTGATCTTGCGGAAACGGAAAAATAATTGGGTTTTCAGCCCCGGGCTATTAATTCTTACCCTCTGCCGCAAGAAACGTTCAGTTGACGCGATGAAAGACAGATTAACTAAAAGAATAACTGCCATAAATTGCGCTAGGTCTAAATAGTGGGGCTTAATCAGGAACGGGTCCGGTAATGTTAGGTCAGTGGTTTCTGGGGAGATTAGCAATATTTCAAAGTAGCTCTTTGTATAATTATAAAGCAGAGTGCAGCCCGACACCGCCTTTTTGATCTTAGCAGTAACCCTCGCTAGCCGAAGAGCGTGCACTGCATTCGTAATGTTGCTTGCAACGAACGTTCCGGCTGCAAAGGACCGACCTGTGACATGGTATTTAGCCACAAATTGCGTTCCCTAATGAAGAGGGCTAATGGTTATTATATGTCAGTGATTTCGGCAGGAAGCTTCTGCCAGACTTGAATGAAATCAAAATCGATGCACGAATGCGACTGTGTTTCTGCTCGAAAAGTGGGAAACTTATTGCCTGGAATAACTTATAGTGCACGACCCGCCCACATACTTCTATGTGCTAAAAATGGCCCAATTTCGATAGAGGCGGGCTAGGAAAAACATCACACAAAACATGTAATTTAAACAAATTTGCCCGGCGCATCCACCATTTTTACCATTTAAAATGTGACTTCACCAATTAGTTTTCCCACCTTGTTTTTTACTTTTTTTTTGCAAAATAGTTAAAAATAAGTGTAAAGACTTTACCCCAACTCAGCTACAACGACAACAACCCAAATATAACATTGCAACTTAAAATAATTAATTTTCGTGTAATAAATGCATTGATATTAAAAGTTTTACAAGCATGACATTATTATACTTGTTTGCAAAATTCTAGTTATAAAACAATGTGGAGACAAGGTGCATTGTTATTACATTTTCCGATTTCCGCTGAACTAGATATGGCCATTATGCCATCACGGGCGAGTTTATTAAAGACAATATAGGGCTGATTAATATTTAACAACCAGCGAAGAATTCCCATCCGTTTGATAAAAGCCGGCTCTCTTTTATTCCAAACGTAAGTAATTTTTCCTGTTCTGAAATTCTGTAACGGGGCGCTTTCTTTTCCTTTTCTCCCTGGCGCAACTTTCGAAACAAAAGACCCTTTGGTAACGAGGCGTCGTCTGCCTGTCCTTCGACCAGTCAGCCGTCGCTAATGGCTCAAAGCGGCTTGATGTGGCATCTGTCCATTGTCTCATAACTCGACCGCATAACTGGACACTTAAGCACTTACGGACCGAAAACGTCCACTAATGAGAATAACAGAATCTCGGAAAAGCTTTATTGCAACAAGCTTTCTTGTGCTACCAGGATGCAATCAAAAAATCGATTAGCAGGATTTTGATGAGAGCGAGTTTAATAACCGCGACTAAAGTTTATATTTAGTGAAAATGGTCGAAAAGTTGCCTCAATAGGGGTTAAAAGCGCCGTTTTATTTAGGGACTTGTGTTCACAATGGTCCTATTATGTGAGTAGGAGTTTTTAAAAAGTTTGCGAGGCTTGATTGTTAGGAAATGTGGGATATTTAAGTGCTTAATTACACTTTTATAGTCGCTTTCCGCCGTTAATTCTTTGAGAGCAGCCAGAACTCGCGCATTTTTATTATAGTGATGAAGTAATGAAAACTGAGGCAAAATACGGCCAGACTCATCATTTCAAAGCGCGCGGTGACAATGAAATCCTCGACCGTATAGGAAAATCATTTTCATCTTCTAAAAGCTCCCGGATTATCTTTGAGGCATCTACTTAAAAACTTGAAATGCATCAGCCGCTTCTGGCTGTGAAGGGATAGTTAAAATTACGTCGGCTGCATATCTTGCAACTCCTCCACTCTTATCACGTAAGGCCGTAAAAGCGCATCCCGAAAAATTTCCATGACAAAAAGCGCATTCGAGATAATAAGGAACGCCGCTGAAAGTAACTAGAAATATGACTTTATTACCGCATGAATAATACAGCGGGATGTAAGACGCTCGTTACGTGAAAATCTCACAGAGCAGTTCGTGATGAATCGCAATCGTTTTTAGCTGAATGCTACCTCGGAATTTGCCACAAAAATCACAAGAGAAAAATTAGTTGAGCCATTCCGCAATTTCCGTTTTGACTAGTTCCTTATTACTTTGGATAAATGGGAAAGTTGAGTGAGACTCACAAACAACGCAAACTACTCGCTCTAAATCAAAACACAGTTGTTATTTCAGTTTGCATTAAAATATATTGAAACGCTAATAATTTATAATGTGCAAATAACTAACTAGAATCGTTCAATTTTAAATAAACCGAAGGTACATTATTTACCATATGTTCCCAAATAAAAACAGAATAATTGTTTATTACTACATTAAAAATATTTGCTGGAAATAAATTAAGCGATAAATTTATTAAATGCTCCAATCAAATGTAATTAAATGGAAACGCTACAATCTCTATATGAGTTACAACAATTTTTTTTGCTCTTTACAATTTGTTAACTAAAAATAAACGTGTAAATTTAAACAAACTATTAAAAATGCAAGTTCTGTAATAGTTTTACGTTTGTCCCGGCGCATCCACCAAAACTGAAAAATTATACTTTAAATTTTGGCTTGTTCTAAAAGTTTATATAACTTTTATTACGAGTGTTTAAGTGAAAATACTAATACAAAATTGTGTCTCTGGGTAATGTTTGCTTATAATTGTGTTTAGATGTAGTTTATGCCCGGCGCCTCCACCATAATAATAGTTAAAACTTTTTGTGGAGTTACAAATTGCAATGAAAATTTTGCTTTGAGTGCTGTTTGTCGATAATTGTGTGTATCAGTTACAACACATTTCTTTGTTCTATACAATTTGTTAACTGAAAATAAATGTGAAAATTTGAACAATTTATTATAAAAATGCTTGCTCAGTAATAGTTTTACGTTTGTCCCGGCGCATCCACCAAAACTGAAAAATTATACTTCAAATTTTGGCTTGTTCTAAGAGCTTATTTAACTTTTATTACGAGTGTTTAAGTAAAAATACGAATACAAATTGTGTCTCTGGGTAATGTTTGCTTATAGTTGTGTTTAGATGTAGTTTATGCCAGGCGCCTCCACCATAATAATAGTTAAAATTTTTTGTGGAGGTACAAATAACAATTAAAATTTTGCTTTGAGTGTTTGTCGATAATTGTGTGTATCAGTTACAACACATTTCTTTGTTCTATACAATTTGTTAACTGAAAATAAATGTGAAAATTTGAACAATTTATTATAAAAATGCTTGCTCAGTAATAGTTTTACGTTTGTCCCGGCGCAGCCACCAAAACTGAAAAATTATACTTTAAATTTTTGCTTGTTCTAAAGGCTTATCTAACTTTCATTACGAGTGTTTAAGTGAAAATACTAATACAAATTGTGTCTCTGGGTAATGTTTGCTTATAGTTGTGTTTAGATGTAGTTTATGTCCGGCGCCTCCACTATAATAATAATTAAAACTTTTTGTGGAGGTACAAATTGCAATGAAAATTTTGCTTTGAGTGCTGTTTGTCGATAATTGGGTGTATCAGTTACAACACATTTCTTTGTTTTATACAATTTGTTAACTAAAAATAAATGTGTAAATTTAAACAATTTGTTATAAAAATGCATGTTCAGTAATAGTTTTATGTTTGTCCCGGCGCATCCATCAAAACTGAAAAATTATACTTCAAATTTTGGCTTGTTCTAAGAGCTTATTTAACTTTTATTACGAGTGTTTAAGTAAAAATACGAATACAAATTGTGTCTCTGGGTAATGTTTGCTTATAGTTGTGTTTAGATGTAGTTTATGCCCGGCGCCTCCACCATAATAATAGTTAAAACTTTTTGTGGAGGTACAAATAACAATTAAAATTTTGCTTTGAGTGTTTGTCGATAATTGTGTGTATCAGTTACAACACATTTCTTTGTTCTATACAATTTGTTAACTGAAAATAAATGTGAAAATTTGAACAATTTATTATAAAAATGCTTGCTCAGTAATAGTTTTACGTTTGTCCCGGTGCATCCACCAAAACTGAAAAATTATACTTTAAATTTTGGCTTGTTCTAAAAGCTTATCTAACTTTTATTACGAGTGTTTAAGTGAAAATACTAATACAAATTGTGTCTCTGGGTAATGTTTGCTTATAGTTGTGTTTAGATGTAGTTTATGTCCGGCGCCTCCACTATAATAATAGTTAAAACTTTTTGTGGAGGTACAAATAACAATTAAAATTTTGCTTTGAGTGTTTGTCGATAATTGTGTGTATCAGTTACAACACATTTCTTTGTTCTATACAATTTGTTAACTGAAAATAAATGTAAAAATTTGAACAATTTATTATAAAAATGCTTGCTCAGTAATAGTTTTACGTTTCTCCCGGCGCATCCACCACAACTGAAAAATTATACTTTAAATTTGGTCTTGTTCTAAAAGCTTATTTAACTTGTATTACGAGTGTTTAAGTAAAAATACTAATACAAAATTGTGTCTCTGGGTAATGTTTGCTTATAGTTGTGTTTAGATGTAGTTTATGCCCGGCGCCTCCACCATAATAATAGTTAAAACTTTTTGTGGAGGTACAAGTTGCAATAAAAATTTTGCTTTGCGTGCTATTTGTTGATAATTGTGTGTATCAGTTACAACAAATTTCTTTGTTCTATACATTTTATTAACTGAAAATAAATGTGTAAATTTAAACAACTTGTTATAAAAATGCATGCGCAGTAATAGTTTTACGTTTGTCCCGGCGCATCCACCAAAACTAGAAAATTATACTTTAAGTTTTGGCTTGTTCAAAAGCTTATTTAATTCCTACTTTGAGTGTTTATGTTAAAATACTAATACAAATTGTGTCTCTGGGTAATGTTTGCTTATAATTGTGTTTAGATTTACTTTATGCTCGGCGCCTCCACCATAATAATAGTTAAAAATTTTTGTGGAGGTTCAAATTGCAATAAAAATTTTGCTTTGAGTGCTATTTGTCGATAATTGTGTGTATCAGTTACAACAAATTTCTTTGTTCTATACATTTTATTAACTGAAAATAAATGTGTAAATTTAAACAACTTACTATAAAAATGCATGCTCAGTAATAGTTTTACGTTTGTCGCAGCACATCCACCAAAACTGTGAAAATATACCTTAAATTTTAGGTTTCCTTAAAAAGTTATTTAAATTCTATTTTGCGTGTTGGATAAAAATTTTAATACAAATTGCGTCTTTGGATAATGTTTTCATATAATTGTGTTTAGACTTGGTTTATGCCCGGCGGCTCCACCATAATAATAATTAAAACTTTGTGTACAATTTCAATAAAAATTTTGCTTTTGGGTGCTGTTTGATAATAATCTTTACAATTTGTTAACTAAAAATTAATGTATAAATTTTAAAACTTATAAAAATGTAAAGTTTTACGTTTGTCTCGGCGCATTCACCAAAACTGGAAAAATATACCTTAAATTTTAGCTTGTCCTACAAACTTATTTAAATTTTATTTTGAACGTTAAGTAAAAATTTTAATACAAATGGCGTTTTTAAGTAATGTTTGCTTATAATTTTGTTTAGATGGTTTATGCCAGCGCCTGCACCATAATGTAAATTTTTTTGTACAAATTTGAATAAAAATTTTGCTTTTGGTGCTGTTTGCCGATAATTGTGTCGCGATCGCGTTTATGAATTTGGAATTGAATAGGGGCACCTATTTAACCATCGCAAAATCTGAATAAACGCTGAGTCTTATGCAGAGATTTGGAGGGCTTTTATCTGGATTGTTAACGGTGGTGCTGAGTTGGTGTGACGCGACCATCTCACGCCTGACAGCTCAATTTCCTCGTCGTCAATAGACGCACACCACTTTCGTGGCAATGAAAAGAGATACGCACCTGCTGAAATTTTCAGCAAAACAGTTGAAACGCTGAACTCTGAACCGGCTCATCCCTTATTTGATGCGGTTGTCGCTTTCAGAATCTCGGCGTGTATTTAAGTGTATCGTTCTCATAGTGGCGGGTTATGTTAATGTCAGTGTAATGAAATTCTTGTAAATCTGCGAACTTGCTGCGGAAGACAAACGATGACAAATGAGAGCCGTAATTACCGACCGCGCGCTTCCATGCTAATGGGATACGGATATAGGGGAGGTGAGGGTGGAGACTTAAAGAGATGTGGATTTGCGGCCATTGTTACTCTTAACTACTTGCGCAAATATGTACACAGACGCAGATGTCGCTTTCGAACTCAATAAAAAGCCAAGAAGGGCTTGCCTCCTCGATTGCAATGCTCACTTAATTTCGAAATTAATTGCTATCAGTTTTATGCAAGCTTACTGTCTCTCATTATTATTCATTTACTAGTACTATTTCCATTATCCACGTATATTGTAGTTTTGATTGCCTATTACTAATGTAATAATTTAATACCGCTCAATAATTGCTACCAAATTTATGATTAATGAACACGCAATTTTGGTGGAGGCGCCGGGCAAAATATTTAACTCTCGATATTTTCTAAACGATTCTAGTAATTGCTGTTAATGTTTGTGTTTCTAATAATTTTTCGAATGATTTTGATTCATATTTAGCATTGGCAAAAACATAAACCAGATTTATCGTTTTTGCATTCTCTGAAAATTTTGGTATCCGGAATGTGGCTTGGAGGATAAGAGCGTAATCCAGCATCGCGGAATCATAAATCATAAACTCACATTTATATGCTATCTACTTTTCTGTAAAATAAAATATTATGCGAAATTATGTTTCACGGCACAATTCTTAATCATGGTAGCAGACATCAAAAACCCGGGTGCTTGAATTGGTTGAGTGAATAGCAATAGCACATTGCAAAACTAGTTTTGCTTTTATTGTTAAAATTATGCAAATTGTAGATGATATTGAACAAAACGGTTCGATGCAGTTCAGTACGTGAAATTGAATGCATAATTCTGTTTGCGTTATACGCCTTTGTTTATATTATGGGAGTCATGTGTGGATTCCTATTCGCAGACATCAATTTCGTTTTAGCCCATTATTTGTTAGTTGGGCGGAATTTCACGCAAGTTGGTACTTGTCCTCCGTTAAAGCGTTTGAAGTTTTGCGGATTACCGTCGATAACAATCGATAGTAATTGCGTTGACGTAAAAACCGGCTAATGCCATTGGTTATCAAAAATGCATCCTAGTCATAGTCATGTTTCGTGATTGCGAAAAGCCGCATTTTGCCTGTAAATCCAGCATGTCGTGATAACGCGCTATCGCTTATTTTTCATTTAAAGTATTAATCTCGCAATCGGTATTTAACCAGAGCCGTTTAATATAAATGCAAATAGCCGAACGAGGGATTCTAAAACAATAACGACATCGATAACGACTAATGGTTGGACACACTCTCGCTCTCGTAACCACTCCATATCGACGGTATTATTTGTCACTGACTAATTTCGGGTCATCGATATTTGCCGGCTTGCTAAAAACCGCACAGTTGCGGGCTGCATTCTCGCCGGTTAATTGAGTCGTTTCGGTTATCTTCAGCTAATATCGTTGACTCGAAAACAGAAAATTTGATTAGCTCGAAGTTGTATTCGGATACGGACCGCTTCACGAGATAATGTGCCAAATACTGCTCGCCTAATTGACTAAACAAGAGTACTTGAGGCACTCTTTCAAACAGAAATTACAATTATGTGATAATTAAAAGCCCCCCAATTAGATCAAGCGATTTAATGCCGAGCCATCTAGTCGGAATGTTGCATTGTTCATGAATATTCCAGGCACTGTCTGCTGTTCATCGAACTAATTGATAATGAATAAAACACTTCGCGCACAAAACGTTAGATTGTTATGTCAAACATCCGGCATGATCACTGTCACACAACGCATTAGCGTTAAAATTATAGAGACCCAGAGGGGCAGCGAAACATTGTAAAATCGTAAAATTTCTTACGAGGCGCTGCAAATGAAATTAACCCGAAAAAACGGTTTCGGCGGTTTCGGGCCCATTAGCGCGTTCACCCGGACACGTTTCAATAAGTGCCTAAGTGGCACTTAGAGTATTGCTACTTAAGTAAATTCTCACGGCCATAATTCTCGCGGTAAAAAGCGCTGCCACAATATTGGTCCTTTCAGCCGGATGCAAGTGCCCAAGGAGGGCGATACAAAGTCCGACCGCGTATCTCTTGGAGGGCAGCACGTCTGGAACGGCTCGTTTAGCCTGAATTATATGTGTAATGTGATATACAAGGGTTATAACCATATCTTTATGGCTGGTTCGTTCTGCAAGCACGTCACATATGTTGAACAACTTTTTGCGATTTTTATTTTTCGGGCGCCGGAATCATTATCGAGGCATGCAAATGCGGATGCGGAATTAATTGCGAAAGCCGAGAAGAAGTTAGATAATGACGCGAGTGGAGGTTTTAATTTTGAGAGATATGGACGGGTTGGTGGAAAGAAAAAATGATAGGGGAGCGGTGCATACGAGGGATGTTGTAATAAACTTATGATGTTATCATGGAATGCAAATACAAGCTGGTCTCGAGAGATGCATGCTTGGTTGGGCTAGTTTAATAATTCAGATGCAATTTGAGAAATTTTTAATATTGCTGCTGGCTACGCTCATTAATTGAATTTTGTGTCTTATTTGATTCTGAACCTATATCAACCTAATTAGCCTGTCAGCCACAGTTTGCTAGTTAGAGACCCGCACTGTGAAACCAAGGGACAATTTTACTATTTTTATATTACTAGCAGTTCACAACCACTTTTGAACACAGAAAAACAATGCTAAACTTAGTATAACAAAAAATAGAAACACATAATTTTATTGTGAACTTTAAAACCGTGGCCCAATGCCAACCCGAGTAAATTTTGCTTTTTTATAATTGCAAACAAACTCATTCACTGTTTAACCTTCTTGTGAATGTAATTTTCAAAAATCTTGAAACACATTTTTTTAACCGTAAGTCCGTATGCCAGTTTTCTTGAATATAACTTTAAAAATGAAGGACTTTTGCGTTTAACTCTATTGAGAGTAGAATTTCTAAAAATGCTAAAATATACGTCCCTTTTTTTAACCGACTGTTTAAGATATTAATTGATATGTGTAACTTTAACAATAAAGAATTTTTTATATGTATAATTTCAACAATGAAGGATTTTTTTCAACCTTCTTGTAGTGGAATTTTCAACAAACCTGAAACACGCGTTTTTTTATTTTTAGACGAACGGTCAAATACCAAATTTCTTGGTTATAACTCCGAACATGACAGATTTTTATATTTAACCCTCTTGAGGGTGAAACTTTCAAAATCCAGAAACACGTCTTTTTTTATTTTTAATCGAACGATCAAATACGATTTTTTATGAATGTAGTTTCAAAATAATAAAGATTTTTTATGTTTTACTCTCTTTGGAGATGGAATTTCTAAAAATAATAAAATACTTGTTACTTTATTTTTCGCCGAATGCTCAAATACCAATTTTTATAGATATCGGTTAAAAAATGACGAATTTTGATATTTAACCCTTTTGGGAGTGGAATTTAAAAAACTCATGAAACACTTATTTCTTTATTTTTTACCGACTGTCCAAATACCAATTTTCATAAATATAAGTTCAAAAATGAGGGATTTTTATATTTAACCCTCTTAGGGGTAGAAATTCCAAATGTTCTTAAACAAAAGTATTATCCTTAACTGAAAGCTCAAGTTCCAATTGCACAGATACAAATTAAAAATTAGGGATTTTTATACAAATTTCAACTCCTGTTCAACCCCCTTGAGGTTATTATTTCCAACTAAAACAGTGTATCTTTACTTTGCACTGAAAGCCTAAATACCAACATTAATTAATGTAAATTTAAAAGTTACGAATTTTTATACAAATTTTATTACGCCATTTAATTCTGTTAGGGGTTGATTTTTCGAAAATTTTGAAACACGTTTTTTTTCTTTTTTAACCAAAAGCTCTAAAGTGGAAGCTGTGAAAAATTAGACAGGTAAAAACGAAAGCTTTATTGCTACGTAAGTATATTGTTTATGTATAATATATTTTCGAAATAGGAGATAAAAAGTTGGGCTCTAGATATCCAAGTTCCTAACTTGAGCAATTGCTTCAATGTATACGTTTTTCGAACAAAAATGTGTCGGATATATGCATCAGGTGCATCAAGAAATCGTCGATGCTTGAAATGAGTCGCGAGAATCGTGAAACAGCAAACGAATTCAGGCCATTATTACTTCTTCCCAACTCAATTTAAAATATTGCTACAAGTTAATAAAGTAAAGCTCGGTTGGAAGCTTCTTATCGGTTCTAAACTTTTGGATTTTTGTGAGTAAACATTGATGTGCCTTCTTGAAAGTTTTTCAATCTGAATCTGCGATACACCTTGTTCGTACTCGGAATTGTCATTAATATGTATTGAACACGCGAAGCTATTTCGACACGTATTTTATCGCCCCCGGCCTGACGTTTTAATATTTCCGATATTTCACTTCGAAATTATTGTCGCCATAAAAGCAAACAACTCGGAGACGTTGGCTAATAAATGCGAAAAATAATTTTTTAGCGTTTGGAAATGAATAATGATGCACAATTTATCCCACAAAAACTTTCATATTAATTATCCTTCAACATTGGCGCAAAATAATTTTTTGTCCCCAAAGAGACCATTCATGTCATTAACAGCAAATTCACTTATTCATAAAAAATGGATCAATCATTTTCAGTTGGAGAAATTTTGGTGCTTAACCGTGGCCGTAACATTTATGGGGTTGTTTTTCCCGCAATTGTTAACGTTTACAGAACGTAAAATAAACTTCTAAATGATTGCTCTTCTATGATGAAAATGTAGATGATTTGATCAAACGCCGCCGTAAAAAGGATATAAAACGCCGGTGTTTCTCCTACAAAAATGAATATAATGAAATATGAAACGACAATGTTCTTTTATATGCAATTTTGTTACCGCAACTTTATACACGTCCAAATTATGAATAAACTTGAGAGTTTATGCGCATCTGGAATATACACCTACCTGTAACCATTTGCATTTGTATACGAGATAAATTCGATCGGGGGCTTAATTCGTTATGATAGCGTTGATCAAGTAACAAGCACAATTTCCTTTTCGCTTAGAAAGTTTCTCGTGAAAATTGCTAACAGATGGAGACGTTAATCAATATTCTTGATTGCTCGCAATTTATGTGTCCTCGATTAAGCAGAGCACCAGGAACTAGGGGGATAGTTATAGATGACAGACATCATAAATTTCGATTCGATATCTCATAGAAGGTTCCTCTCAATATCGATTTATTACGCTCTATGTTATCGCCACAATCGTGCTCCTGATTATTGCTGTTAATTAATTTCAGATATATTTGACACAAGCTTCCTGTGTTAAACCTCTCATCGTAAAAGTTTAATCTACAAAGGGATTTTTTACGAGACACTAAAACACTTGAATACGGTGAAGGAAAATCATAACGCAAAATTCAATAGTTAAATTGTAACAACTTTGTTATTTATTTAGAAGCTCCTAATTAATTTTCCAGCACTCTGGTACAACTTTCATTAAATCACTGGTATTACAAGCCTGTTGTTGCTTTTATTTTAGTGCTTGGAAACTAATGATCTTCTCCATAACTTAAAGCTTAGACGGTTTAACTAGCTAAAGAGGGTAAAAAGCTCCTCCAACGTTTGAAATATTATTTAGTTAGAGAGCAATACAATAAAATAATTGACTGAACTTTGGTCTCGTAGTGTTTGCTCAAATTCTGGCGCACTAAAAATGCAAATATTTTTCTCAAAATACATAAAAGAGAATGGGGAATAAAGGAACTGAAGTATGAGTACACAAGCGGAACTAGCCAACTTTATGAGCAGCAAGCGCTCTCAAATGTGTCTGAGTCCGCAAAAAATACTTTTTTGTATAAAACTGAAACCAAAAATCAAACACTTGAACTTTGTATTATCTTTCCCGCAGTTTTATTTGTTGAAATTGTGGTACAAATATGAACATTTTCTCGTATAATCTTTATTACTTTTTGCTTTAATTTCACGAAATTTCTCGTAAACATGAATCATTTGGAAAAATGGGGCCGGGTTTTGATAGGAAAAGTTAAATTAAATATTTGGAACACACCGGATTGGCTATAATCTTTTAGTACGTCATTTGGATCCCCATATTTTATAGAGCCGTAAATAACCCTATCCCAACTTCCGTTACGTTTTTATGTCATCTACGGCATGGCAATGCAAAAGAATCTCTTATGATGCTTTGGAGCAGCGGTTCTCAAACTTTTGAGTTAAGTTATTTGTTCTTAAAAATTATATTGTTTTTTTGTGGAGGTTGTCTGTTTGATTACAGTATGGCCTCACAGTTTGGGAACCGCTGGCTTAAAGAAAAAACTATTCTGCTGTGTTCTTGGAGCTCCGGTACTTAATTTGCAGAACTGGTCTACCTTTTGGTTAAATGAGGGCTCGTGAAGGCCCTCCCGAGTTGTGTCGTTCGTCAATAAAGCACGAAGTGTGTGCTTCTGATCCATCTGTTGGTAAATCGGAGCGATCTGTCATTAGACCGCATGTATATAGATCCTAGTAGGCCGAGCGAGTTGAGTGCATTTCGATGTTTTACCTCTGGAGGCTCCTCGATCGCAACGATAATTCATCTTTATTACGTTAGCCAGCCGTTAGTTTTCATTCATTTAGGTGGCGCGTCTGGATGAATATGGAAATAAACGTAGGTAGAGGGTTTATGGTGGCGGAGTATAGAGTGTCCGGTAGCTGCGCAAATCGAATTAACCAAATAAAACTAGATAAAGTCCGGTCCGTCGGGATTTGGATAATCTAGTTTTTAATTGGTCCCTGCAATGCGAACTGGGACGATAGTATTTTCAAATGTACGCCGCCCGGCACCGCACTATAATTTTACTCTGTCGCACGCACTGTCTGCTTTAAATGAAATTCTACGTTTCGGGGTTCGTTTCAACCGACCTGGGGAATAGTTAGTAATAGTGTTAACTACCAGCCACCAGAAAGATTCGAGCCAGCTGTCCAACGGTTACCCATGGAACGGAACTCCGCTTTATCAAGTTATGCGGTAAAGGTTCCACAGAAATTTCGTGCAATAGTAAAAAAAATGTGAAAGTTACAACGGACTAGTATTTCGAAAATAACAGCAGTTTGAAATTATGAGAAAATATTTATGATTATGACCAGAAAATATTATTGGTTACTTAGGACAGGAAGTAATTAAAATTTATATTTTTGCGACGTTTCGATTTTTTATTAAATCTTCATCAGACTACAAGGAAAAAACATAAGGTTTGTTGACTTTTGTAAATGTTTAACATACCTTCAATAATTATACGTCTTATTTGAAGTTTATATAATATATTTTTTGAAATTATGTTATGCTATAAAAATATCAACTTTCGTATTTTAAATGGAAGCTATGTCTTTCACTGCGTTTTTGGATTTGTTGAGTTATTTTGAGACGGTTTTTGTCAGCTTTTTCTATACCTAAGTTTAACCATTTTTGATATATTTAAGATTTTTTGAAAATTTTTGGATTTGCACCAGTCACAAAATCGGTGACTCGCTTAGTTTCAGAGATTCTGAAATCATATTTGGAGAATTGCAAGAGAAAGTCTAGATCTGTTCTCCGGTGTGAAAAAAATTGGAAAAAAGTTAATAAACTCAAGAATTTTACGGTTAAATTTGAATAACTTCAATACCTATAACTTAATTTTTTCAAATGGTGTGTCTTAATTTTTATTTTACTGGATGGAGAACATTTTTCTGCATCGGTCTGTATTAGCATTTCCTATATTTATCGGAGATAATTTTCAAATTATGTTGGTTTTTTTGATATTGTTGAAAATTTTTGACTAAGCACAACTATTTTTGCATAGTTTGATAAAAACATTTCTGATTAAACAAACGACAAACTCTGTTCAAAATTGTGTTGTCCGTCCTGTGAAAGCAAAATAAATTCATTGAATGTTGATTTAAAAAACTTTAATTTCTTACATTTTTTTCTTTTCTTTTCTCAGTCTCAACAAAAAGTTATTGTAACTTAAAAATCATTAAACATAAATATAGGGATTGTTTATACAATTCGATGCAGAATAAAATTCTCTACGCTTTAATGAATAAAGCTAGTGACATTTTATATGAAAGAATTAAGTTATGGATGCTTGAAGTTCTGAAAAATTAACTTTAAACATTTGTGTTATTTTTTTTAGAAATTTGAAAAGACGAAAAGAATGATCTAGGCTTTCTTTTTTAAATGAGCTAAAAAATATTTCCGAAAAGTTAGCGATTTTTAAACTGGAAGGTGCAAAAAAAATTAAAAACCCAAAATATTCGTAAACGGCCAAACTTAGGTATAGAAAAAGTCTATAAAAACTACCTTAAAATAACTCTAGTTATCCAAAAATGCATTAAAAAATATAGCTTTCTACTTAAAATAGAGAAGTTGATAGCGACTTCCGGTATAACCGAAAGTGTCACTATCTTGAAAATATTTTTATTGAGCAAGACCTAAGAGATAGATTATGATTGTATACGAATTTTCAAATGACAAGCATTATTAGAAATACTTCTAATGTGGGATTTAGACGGAACAGCCTGTATAAACGCCAGATTTTGTAACACGATATTTTTCATTCAGTTTTCTCGTATTCAAAAATTACTAGTCAGTTATTTACAAGAATTTCTAACAAGTTTTAATAAAAATTGACACCTGTACTACTTTAGTTTTAATTGCACTAATTTTTTAACCCACGTTACAGACAAACTTTTGCACTTTTCATTTATTTGGAAATAGAAACATGTAATTTAATCAAACTTTCTGTTCCGAACGTTAATTCGTAATTGCACACAACTACGCCTAAAAGGGCAAAAACTTGCTTTTTGTCTGGATTTAGCAGATAACCAACGAGGTTTCAGCTCTTTTAAAGAAGATGCTGGTAATTAAAAACTTCATTTCAGAGAAAAAAATCATTCACGAGAGAAACACCCGTATTCCAAGTTAAACATTTTCCTCATTTGTTTGAAGTTTAAATGTTAAATCAATAAAATTATTATGTACTATTTGTGTAAATAACCCATCGTGGCCAAGCGAGCGCAGTGGCAAAAACTCGCAGACCAATTTTCGCATATTCTATGCCATTCAAGTTTCTAGAGGCCAATAAAGCTAAACTTGAAACTTATCAGATATCCGGCACGAAGCACCCTCTCGAACAATAATGACTTTTGAGACGAAACTATAATTTTAATAAACTTCCCCTTTGCGCTGCGCTTTCTTCCCCGTTCTTAAATTAATTCGGAGGAGGCAGATGAGCCCGCTGACCACCTAGGTCTCTCGAGAACTTCGCATTCATTATAGAGAGGCCGTACTAAAATTAAATTATTCTGATTCGTTAACGGGAATTTCTCTGAACGGGGTTTGGGACGTCCGTGACTTTTGCCCGCGGGAATCGTGTTTAATTGCGTTGCTCGTCCCGAAAATCTACCAAATGCACTTTTTACCACCGACTAATGAGATGCTTTGTCACGACATCGAATTAAACAACGACGTAAAGAGCTTCGACAAAAATTCAACGCCGGAAAAACGGTGCTGCATTTGTTGCATACAGACTCATGATAATTAAATTAATTGTGCGAACAGATGGGCATGGATTTACACATTTGGCGCAACATAATGTTGTGATCATAAAATTCACAATTATCATATCGTTTGTTTGTTGCAGGTAAGCAGGGTTCACAGGCGGTAAGCGAATCAAATAAAAATGTTTTTGCCGCAATTTAGGCACTAATCAGTGCACATAACGGTGGAAACAAGCCCGGAATTTAAATAAACATTAGTTTTAGTATGGGTTGGCATGCAAGCATGCTAACGTAGGATTTCAGTCTTGCTAGCGCTGCCACAGACGTCTTAGCGAGGATTATGGAAAGGACCACTTACGAGAACGTATGATTTAAAATACGGGATATTGCTCGTTGGTCGAGCATAAACATACATCACGTCCTAAACTTTCTTTACAATAACCATATTTCCTACATTTTACCTCCGCGCGCTACATAACTTTAACATGAACAGGATTTAGGGATTTTAGTGTGCGATTTGTACGATTTTTCTTCTCTGTAATTAAGTTTACGACGCCCCTTGTTATGCAAATTGCGTCCTCCCACTGGAAGCAGTTGATTTTTGGTAATTATTTGATAAATGATTGACGCATGACGAGGGGACCTCTTATAATTGATAATTACATCAAGAAGTGGCAGGCGTTGGAGATAGGCCAGGGTGTAAAACTCACGGCCAATATCGGGCTCCCCTACACTATTACGCATACCAAGGGGCGAACTATTGTCCGATGACAATAACGGAAATGCGATAGCCAAAAATCGAACCTGAAATTGGATCTACGGGGTGGCCCACTTATGAAGCTCAGTTATTTGTTAAGTTGGACTTCTGGTATTTTGTAGACGTCATTTATACTCTAAGACATGGGAATAGTTCAAGAACATATTTTTGATTATAAAAAAAGTATGACGTTATAATAATATTTTTTTAATGGCATTCTATTATTTTTAAGTGTTCATAAAGATGCCTTTCTAGCTTCTTACACGTCTCTAAAGTTTTTTTTTAATTGGCTCAGAAATTACTGTTAAAAAAATAAAACAAAAAAAAATCGGTTTTACACCTTTAGATTTAATAATTAATAAAAAATAGAAAAGGTGCTTTCTTGATGATATTATAAGTAAGCAGGTCTTGATCAAGGTCTAACAGACTTATTAATTAAATTTGTTTTATCTGAATTACTACAATTTATTTTCAAGCTTTTTAAATTTTAGAGCCTTTTATTTTGCTAATTTTAAATGGCAACCCTTGTTCATTTTTATATTATTCGATGCAAAATTAAAATAGAAACATTTTTTCTTATTACAACCTTAACTTAAATCTTGACATATTCAGAGTTATTTGCCAGTAAAACAATAAAAAAATGTATTTTTTTATAAAAAAGTTTTAAAAAAATGTTTTTCTATAAGGGTAAAATATATATAAAAATATATATATAATAAATAATAATAATAATATATATAATAAAAAATATATATATATAATATATAAAAGCCTTGGGAACAGTGCTCAATTTAAAAAAGTAATTCTGTAATGCCGTATTGTTATGACTTATTATCGTTCCCAAAGCTCTTATAAATTTTAAAATTTGAATTTGTTCAAAAATATTCTCCTCTGATAGAAAAATATTATTTTTTACTTTTTAGTGCATCTTTTAATTAAAATAATTTTTCTAAAAAAACATTTCTTTTAATTTTTTATTTATGGCTTTTTAGTCTTTACTTATTCTAAACGTTTTTTTTTCTGAGATTTTGTTTTACCGTGTTATTGTAACATCATTATTTTGCTGATTTGTGCGAACTTGTTTAGTGGTATGTGATAGAAAACAATTGTTAGCATTGAAAGCACATCCTAAACTCTGTTCTGTATCAATACTCTATCGTCCAAGATAAATAAATTTAAAAAAAAATCGACATTTGTTTGTAACGAAACGTAATGAAAATGATTAGGTATTAATATATTTCCTAATGACCAATATACCGTTAATGTTGGTTTAAGTTACGTTATGTACACATCGAAAACCCATTTGTAAACATAACTTAAAACTTCAAAACCTTATTTAACTTTTTTAAGAGGTATTTAACCACATAGGATTGCATTGTCACGCAGATTACGTAAGTATGCAAAATTTCAATTCATTGGGACAACGGGAACCCTTTTAATTTTGGCTCCAAAAATATGAAACAGACAGACAGAAAACAAAGCAAGTTAAATAAAAGCTTTTAAAAACTTATAATTACAAAACCTTCAAGAAAGTAACTTTCCTATTTTTTATTATTTATTAAAACTCAAGGTCTATAACCGATATTTTTTGGTTTTTATTTTTTTAGCAGATTCTCTGAACCAATTAAAAAAATTAGGGACATGTAAGAAGCTAGAAAGTCATCCTAATGAGCACTTAAAATAACAGCATGCCATTAAAAAATATTATTATGATGTTATACTTTTCTAATAACGTCTACAAATTATCAAAAGTACTAATAACTAAGCTGAGCTGGGCCACCCTGTATACCCTTAACTGATGGTTCCTAAAACAAAGAAACAAGCCGTTCGTGGAACTAAAATCGGTTCCGTGTGAATTGTGGCTTCCAAACAGAATAAAATCGCGAAAATTGTTGACATTTTACTGGAATTTACCACGCAAACCTCATCAAAAACGGGGAAAGTGCGTGGTGTCACACATTCAGCCGTGGCGTGCGGGTACGCAGTTTTTGGAAATTAATAAAAATAGAAAAAATAGTTGCTGTGTCTCTTAAACTGTGTTAAGTGCGTTGGCTACAATACAATGGCTTTTGATATGATTACACGTAGAATCCAAATCCTCGGTATTAATGTGAAACGTCACGTCGCGTAATCAAGTAATTAATAGGGCTTATAAATCACCGGTTATTGTTCAATGAATCCACTCGATTGAAACAGGCGCAGCTTTAGAACGCCATCTCCATGCCGATTATTTTTCCAAAATGCTCGCAAGTAACGCAATTTGTGCGAAAGTTTTTATATCAAAAAAATTAGAGGGTTAAATTAATAAGGTAAAAGTTTCCTTCTCGGATTACCTCCGGATTCCTCTTTTTTACGTAATCTACTCTACTTTAATTCTTCATTCGTTCGTGGAAAATCCTGGCGTTTGTTTCGATGTAATTTGCTAACAAGCAGGAAATGAGATTTCGCAGATGAGGCTTGATGTAGGGCTTTTTCTAAGCTTGATACAGCAATAAATACAGGTGCTAGACTAAAAGCTTGCCGAAAAATATCTGTCTAGTTAAACCGAGAATAAGCGCTTCGCATTACTGCAATCAAGCTGAAATATAGGACCAATCCAGCTCAGAATTGGGATCTGTGGTTTTAAATTAGCCTACATTTACCGGCAGACAATTTATTGAATTTTTTATCGGTTCATGCTCCCTAAAGTGGAGAGAACACTCGACGGGAAACTCACGATTTTAATCCAGACCGTTGATCTTGCCCTTTCTTTAATAAAATTTTATAGTGCGGCTGCAGGAAGACAAGCAGTGTGTACTGAGGATAATCGCCAAGAGTGGTGAATTGTTAACACACTATATGGATGCTATGATGATGTTATTTATTATGCAAAAGCTAGAACATAAACAGTCTGACCTCCCGCAAATATTAGTTGAGCTGATTGGAGCCGATTCAGAGCCTACAGCAAATAATACGTGCATTATTTAGCAAATTGTTGCCATTGTAAGGACGAATTTTAGATATGGACCCCACTTTGCCCAAAATAATTAAGGGGACCACGCGGGAAACCTACTCCGCCCCTGATTTATTTAGGGTTTAATCTGAACTCTGGTTTTAAACATATTAACTATTGAAACAACTTTCGGTAATATACGTGCGTTCGCTCTTAAATTTTTTGGCTTCCTAATTATTTTTACGCTTAATGCCCTGTATTAGGAGCGTAAGAGTTATTCAATATCACGATTCGGGGGAAAAACCTATTCATTGATTGAAATTAATCCATTCACATTTCGTGATACGAATCAAAACTTATTTAGTTAACTGGAGTGTATTAGCTACCGATATTGGATTTTTGTTTGTTTAGGTACTGGACGAGAACGTACAAAGTAAAAATAAAGCGTGTGAACACAGCAGCGTATTCATCGATTAACTGAAGTTATAATTTATTTATTTAGTTGGAAATCAAACATCAGTGGATAATTCGACGATTTATTCCATTTTCTGACAGTCGTAAAACATTAATCATTCGATTTTTCAAGCCTTATAAGTTATTATAATTTATAGTCAAGTCCCCGTCCGGGTGTGATCATATTGATCCAAGGCTTTATTTTTGTTTTATGTCCTATTATCCGGTTTAAATTACATCGCGCGCCAGATTGAAAAAGTTCGTCACCAAGAGACTCGAGCCATTAATAATGCATTCGTAAAGTATCGGAAAAAGTGGGTATTTATTGCGTTTGCAAAACACAAGTGCCCCAACCAGCCGGCACTTCCTCAAGCAAAATAATTGCGAATCACATGTCGGTTCTCACAGACAGCAGCTTCTATCGGCTTTGGATTATAACCCTCCGCATTAGATCGGGCCACTTTAAATAAATCCCGTTTTCCAATGAAAATAAATGACTGTTTCCTCTGCCCGGAGTCGACTTAATTTCCTGGCCGTTTCATTGGCCTGCCGGAAAGGGAGCGTCTCGTTGCGCTTTTTGCATTGAAAACGCATCGGGGGCGGCTTTGGATCGCTGCGTATCCATCGGCCGTGAAACATTCAAAAGCACCAGCCGGTGCAAACTTTTCGAAATTGTTTGCGAGATTAAAAGGGGCATCCCCGCAAGCGGCCACAGGGCGCCATCTAGCGCGCGGGATCCGAAGCGGGGCGAGCTTTCGGCGCTTTCCTGCGCCGAGCTTTTCACTAGCGCAGGAAATGGGTAGGGGGCGCTGCGGTCGCGGCGGCATCTGCACAACTATTCGCGCGATTAATTAGCAAGTTTTAATTAATACGATTGCGATCTGTTTACGGTTTAATTTATTTTGTGACGTTCGTAAATGGAGTTTATCATTTTTGACGGGATAATAAATTAGGCGAAAATGTGGGAAAGTTATTCACGAATTTGATGGCTGATGTGTGCGTCAAAAGTTAAAAAACAATGCAGATAAAAGTCAACGTGAAATTGATAACACAATTTATTTTGGTGCAGCAGCGAGATTGGGTTTTATTAAAAATATTGTTGTTTTAAAATGATTGAAGGTTTACACAATTTTAAACAAAAACAGATTGTGTTACATGTGAAATTTATTAAAACGAGATCGTGGAATTAAATACACGCACGTGCATCTCTTTGAAGTTCGCGGAGTCATCATTGAATTAGCCTTCTCCCGATTTAGATTCTAAAATTGTGCTTGGACAGCTGTTAGATGCATTGTCTGCTTCATTGTTAATAAACCTCTAATAATAATGTTGTGAACCAAACTGTTGTAATTGCACAACTGTTGTTGAATTCAGTTTAATGCAATTAAATAGTTAAAGATGTTAGTGCTAAGCGATTGCCGTCACTAATTCCACTCCGGGTTGATTTATTATTGCAAACCTGAACTGCACACAAAACTGCTTATTGAGAGAGAGCATGAAAGCAATGGTTTCGCGTAAATAATGGCCTGGAGCTTTTGATACAAAGGACAGCGTTCTAATAATAGTTCAAAACAGAAAATAAATACAAAACCCAAGCATATTTTCAGGTGACTATTCAAATCTCGTTATGAGAGTGGTCATGGAAATTTATTACAAAATCCACCCTCTAGCGTTACGTATAACAAGGGTGAAATGCCTGTTCCTGTTAATATATTCATTGCTTTCGCATGGCAATAGTTTAGTTATTAATGCATTATTACAACAGTAACATTTTGTTGAATTCATACGATCTATTATCTCGGGCAAGCATTTCTATTTGGCTTGAATTATTTATTATTTGTTAGTCCAGCTCTAGGTGTATTTCCGCGCTTTAAAAATTCACCACTGCAGAGTCCTTGTTTACATTCTTTAATCCAACGGTGAGAATGCTGCAAGTTTATGTAATCGTGAAGCGACGTTTCAAGCAACTTTCCAAAGACTGAGCCTTGGGAAGTTCAAATACATTACAACAAATAAGTAAATGTCTTATTTTAGAAACTAAGACATCGAGTGTTTGCACAAAAAATAAAGCAAGAGAGCGTTTCGAGAGTATGACTAAAACTTGCAGATAATGAAACCGAAGAGACAATCACAGTTTTAGCCTCTAGCGCTTAGTTAATGACGTTTGTAGACACAGCATTAAAATGAAACATGAGAAATTGGCATCTTGGCAAGCAGGCATGCGTGAAAATGAAATATTAATTGTCAGTTGTTCGTCGTAATGATGAATTTTCTGTGTTGTCGCAGCTTGAAAATAAGACCGAAACATTTCATTATTCATGCAGTAATTTCAAGTCGACTCTAATGCTCATTATGAACTACTTGGAGTCATTCTTACCTTCGCATTAATAAATTTTGGAGGAGTTAAAGGGGCGCAGCGGCTCAGTTATCCGAAAAATCATCGGTGATTTATTTTAAATTTCAATTAACCAAACACAATCAAAAATTAAGGTAATAACTCACAAAGCTATTAGAGGGAATTTATTAAATTGGAGCTTGTTTGCAATATCACTGCGATCAAAATATGTTTTTGATTTATTTTATTGGCGTTGCGCGACCAAAAAATCGCGAGATTTATGTCAGGGGTTGAAGTGCAGGATTCTCTAAAATATTATTTGTTGGACGTAATTAATCTCTTCTTTGAAGTTATTTTGATTTATGGTTTGAGAAAGAAGTTAAAAGGCATAATGCACGCTTACTGGCTTCCTTCAGCCTCCAGGTTAAATATCGCTCTCTCACGACGATTTTTAAACTGTGTAGAGACAACGTAAATTTTTTGTGGATCTTAATTAGCTAAATGTGTTTCGGGATTAGTGAGACGTATCAGAAGGGCTGTCCGAGTCAACCCTCGCGCCACTATCAGATAACGTGACATTTCTTGAGCATGTTTGAAGCCTCCGGAGAGTAAATTAAAATGACGCTCCGGATGGGACATTCATAACAAGGCCTAAAAAACCGCAAGACGTGTCATCTGGCGATAAGGGTAGGTCGTCTGTCTGATAACACGCTAATATCGGACGCATATATATGAGGGTAGACCATGGTCGGAGATAACAGACAAGATAGCAATGGCACTAATTAATAACAGGGGATTATATGGTAATCGAGACTAGTCCACCGAGCGTTTATGCGGGCCGATTATTGAAACAACACCCTGGATGCACCACTGTTGTTGTTGTTCGCACGTCGACTTCTGAAATCGGATATTCATCTGAAAATAGATAGCGCCGATTCTTTCAGGAGGTCTGCGAGAGTTATTACAAGCAGACTTGTAAATCGAAAGGAGAGGATCGTAAATTTTCGTTTTTATTTCACAGTTTTATTGGAAACGGGGGTGGCCACTTCTAACTTCTCTTTCAGCGAGGATAATATTTCAGCAACAAAATCGGGCCAGAACCCAACGAAACGACGATTAGTTGGGAAGGGTAAAGCGACTAAGTCCAAATCAATTTTTTACGAGTTTCGCTAAGTTTTGGGTAATTTTATTCGGCAAAGACAGTTGGAAACGAAATTTGCGTCAAGGTGGCAACCGTTGAACCCGATATTATCAGAATATGGTTTTTCCCGTGTTTGCCGCTTGATAGACTAAAAGAAAATCCGTGTTTCCAGAAGATGGTACACATTAAGCGATTGTCATTGACTGGGTTTACAGTTACTTCAATATGAGTATTTCATGGCACAGGAAGCAAGTGGAGGAAGTTTACTTGAAGAGTCATGTAGACAAGTGACAAGTTATTTACCCAAAGTATTAGGTTTTTCTCACTTTGAAAGAAGCCTTTTTGATGGAAATTTTATTACGATGAGGCTACTTATCCATTTTTCATTACCACTTAATTAAAACTTTTCAACGAGCTTCTCTGGAAATTAGGAACAACATTCTTCAATTAAGTACTCCGAAATTTATTGCTCGCAGTTATACGCGATTTTTATGAAAACTTCTAGTGGGGAAATTTTCGGGCATTTTTCGCTGGGGCCCCCCTGACAAGTGTCGAGGGAGCGCGCCAAGTTAGTGCAATTATATGTCACTATTAAAAAATTGAGAGTGATTTGAAAAAGTAAGCAGGAAGTGGAGTCCAGAGGGACCGTTTGAAAGCGAGACGGAAACACGGCCATTCCTAACTCACATGGCAACATAACGGATGCGAGATTCAGAGCAAGCAAGGCAGAAACATTTAACGGGCTAACTTTTTGGATATTCACTAATGGTACAGTTGAAATAAATCATGCGGCTACGCCGAAAAAAGAAGATAAATACGCGCCCGCACTGAATTCATTTCTAGTCGTGCTCAAGAGTTATCTGCGCTAAACACCACGCGACGGCTTCATCTCATTAGGGCCAATATCGGAGATAATCGATTTAAATTAAAAAGCTCGGCACCTGGGTAATTAGTTAAGTTGGTGTCGGTGTCACCGGGAGCCATTTGTTGATAGTTAAATGTGAGCCAGCAATTAATTACAAATTTAAATCGGACTCGGTCGATTTTAACCCGCAGCTTAAACTGAACTTTTCATCGATTAATTAGAAAAGTTTACCGAGCAATCAGTCACCTTTCGGTGGAAAGAATCGGGCAAAGGCGAGCATCGCTCTCGGGGCAAATTTCAGGAAAACATTCACGTAGCGTGCTTACAAACCGCGAATTTTGCGTTCTCTTTTTCCCAGTGACGGTGACATAGCACGTCGGGCGTTTTACAACTTAATGGACGCGCTCTCAGATCGCTAAATTTCATTTTCATCACGAGATGCGCGATATAAATCAGATCGGGAATAAGGGAATCCCGTGTGTAAATTTTTCGGGGCATATTCTCGAGGCCGGGCCGGGCAATTTGATATCATCCCTCCTGGTGTTGGCCAAATCGCATTACCTTCCGCGACAGATGTGCGGTCGGACAGTCCGGGGCTTATGAAACAACGTTAGATCAGTTACTTTGTAGCAATTTGGCAAACAGGGCTCGACTAAAACAACGTTTGTGAGAGGGCCATCGGCGCCCGTCGCGTAATGGATTTACGCGGAGCTCATCTGCATTTACAATAATGTTATTGCCTTCATTTACATGCGCATAGGGCGATTATTTATGGTCCGATGCGAGATTTTCTGCACGTTGAAGCGGCCCCAAGCTCGGACTTGCTCCAATTTGCGGGTCAGGCCGCAGTCTAAATGAACTACACCGAGCCATATTTCGGGCGAGGCTACGCATTTTGCCAATCAAGACTAATTCAAATGCGAATTATTCTTATTGATTTTAAAACTATTAAAAATGACACACCTTGTCCTTGCATATTTGCAGCGAAGAATCATGCCGTAACTTTACATAGAACTTTGAGTCACAAGGAAAAGATAAATTTCTTTAATCAAATTGAAACTTTGTGCATTAACTTTTGATTTTTCCCACAAAATGGAAAACAATAAAAGATTTCAAAAACTATTTGTCTTATATGCTCCGGTCCATAGAATGAGATACAATTTAGACAAAATATAAGATATAAATAACAAAGTGTAGTTTTGCCACGAGAAAACTGAGGAAATTGCAGTTCTCGTAACGTGTCATGTTTGTGTAGTGAAATTTTAAAATGCGATATTTTTATTATTAAAGGTAGACTCCTTCTACAGGAGTCCCAAAATTGGCGAAATCCGAGTTCAGAGCGTTGTAGAGAATCACTTCAATAATTCAAATATACAGAGTCGCTAAAAAGTATGGATACAGTTAAATATTTTTAGAACGGTTTAACAGAGAACATTGAAATTTAGGAAGCAGTTGAAAGTGATTAATTTCTATAATCTGAAAGCTTGTTTAATTGCTAGCGTCATTTATTTTGAAAATACAAGGCTAACTTGATTTTTTTAATGGCACGAAGAATCAAATTTAATAATTTTCAAAAGAGCATTTGTTGCTGAATTCAGTGAGGTATTATAATACCTACCTTTCTTTTTATTAAAAGGTTAAAAAAATAATAAATTCAAAAATTTTAATCTGGATTTCTGGAAAAGTAAAACTAAGTTAGCTTTGAAAATACTGTTATTAGCGAGTTAACACTTGTACAGTAGTCAAAAATTAAACTTGGATGCAATAACTAGTTTAACAATGGAATATCTAAGTTAAACTGACCGAAAAAAATCTCATGTTGATTGGTCATGGCGATCTTTTGTAGCAGAAAAGTGTATTTCGTGCTTTTTTTATTTGAAACGTGTTCTTTTTCAGTTAAAAGTGTTATTTTAACAATAATTATTTATAACTTTTACAAATTCTTTGGTCAATATTGAATGTTTAAGCAGCAAAAAGCTGACGATAAATCAAGATTTATTAGTTCGATTTTTTTTAAGTTTTGATTAAATTAAGGAATGCATGTATTACACCACTAAACTGAGAAAAAAATACTCTTCTTAAAAATATTAAATTTGACTTTTGTTGCCATTTAAAAAAAATCAAATTAGCCTTGCATCTTAAGGACAAATAGAGATAATTTCCCTACGGTTTGAAGGTACATTTTGTTTTAATTTTTCTTCAAATGGAAGCTAAAAATTTTAGTGTTTATTGTTATTTATTGTGTAGATAAGTGTGAAGAATAATAATGCAAAAACAATTTCTCGAAAAAATACTTTTATTGTTGAGTAATTTTGTAAGTTTTCTTAAAAATGAATCGCCAAATTACAGAAATCCACAATTTTTTTACTGCTAAATAAATCTAATTTTCTGAGAAATTGTTTTATATTATTATTCTCTATACTCATCTAATCCATAAATAGCAATAAGCACGGAAACTCTCAGTCTGCATTTGAAGAAAACGTTCTTCAAAGACTGATCTTCAAACCAATGTATCTTTGTGGAAAAGCTTTAAATTTTCCTTTTTTTATGAACTACTAAAATGATTCTCTACAACGCTTTGCACTCGGAATTCGACAATTTTGAGACACCCTTTAAGTTAAAATGAAGCTAATAGTTCAAGTAAGTTTTTGGTGCAAGAATTATTTCGATATCTTTAACACTCAGCATTTCATCAAGTTATTTAATTTAGCTTTATTGCAATATGCGCTCGAAGTGGAAAATCGTGGTGTAGTTGAAGTGAGAATGCAAATAGTAACACAGGATGAGTACGATAAAGATCCAAAATTCCAACTAGTTTTTGATTTACAAAAAAAACTTCTAAGTTCTCAGAAAAATACTCGCAAACTCATAATTTTTATTTATCTGTGAATGGAGAAAACTCGGTGATATTGTTAGGGTTATTAAAAATCGTTGATTTTGATATTCTGACAGTTAGTGACGTTTTTTCCTTAATGTTATTATGATATTTCGGAAATACAATTTAGTGTTCTGTAATTATTAGTTAGTAATATTTGCTAAAGTGAATCAAAAGAGATTGAAGGATATTTCTCTGTCTTTATTTACACTGTTAACAGAGCCCGTCTACGCCCGAAAAAGGAAATATTATTTTAAAATTAATTAGTGTAATGTCTTGTTTTTTAATTTTTGAATGTATTAATTAATTTTTGTTTGATGTTTACACACATCGTTATATCAACTTGACCTCTGCTCCTGTCGAACCCTGAACAAGATTTGTGAGAATACGGGTGAAAATAAGTTTACGATTTTGATAACAATTCTTATTCATTTTGGTGTTGTTATTTCTACTGGAGTAGCGACGGAATTGCAGGAATTGCTCTTCTTTTATGCGCATAATTTTTCATTAACTCATTCACTTCCCTTTTCTATTTATTTAGCCGCTTTAATTCTCTGCTCTCGACAATATCCTGGCACCCGCTTGCATTTTTTCCATTGCTCTAATTATATAACGCCTAAAAAGCAGGTACATGTGCCGCTATTTTAATCCGTCTGCAAATCTGCATTCAAGTGATTTTAAAGCGCTGTGTATTTATTAGCGCTATGATACATCGCATTCGTGCGCCATTAGGGGGTTGGTTCACCCACCCACGTACATTATGACGCATATTTCCTTGATTGGGGTTGCAAATGCACTATCTCTCTTGAGGGGAAAAATGTATGCCCCATGGCCCACCGACATTAGATTTGTGCATTGCTGCAACTGGGGTGATTGCATTATCCTGCCATTCCGAATGCTGTGTACTTTGATCTGTTTGTAATTGTTAGTGCGAAATTTACAATTCAAATCTTGTAATTGCCGGGTATTCATACAGATGGTCTGAAAGAATTATAATTCGCGAGACAAGCGCGACTTTCAGCGTCACCTGAAATTTTATTACGTCGTGAAACGGATTATCCTGTTGTTGGAGACGCTGGGACTATTCCGTAAAGGAGCAGTCAGTGCCTTTGACGAGTAGTGGTGGCACTATTTCACTTACTTAATCCGCTCAAACGTCTGAAATCAGCGCCACAATTCGAAACCAAATTAATTTCGCTTCAGCTATTGTAACAAGAAAAGTTTGGCCTAATTAAGTCAACATGAATCCTCCCTATCGATTGTTATTTCAGTGTATCGTTTTCCAAATGAGTCCCTGGGCTCGGTTTGATCCAAGGGTCTTACGTCTTCGATGCATATAATTTTATTAGTCGCAAAGGTTAGTGATAACAATAAATCCCCGTCGATATCAATTTCGGTTTAAATTCGTACACGCGCCAAGGCATTATTAAATGCATAGGGAACCGCACCAGGAGCCCCTTCTTATGATCCTGCAGGGGTGAAATGTGCTGCACGAATTTTATGTTCGTGTGTTGTCAGCGCTGCAAGCGTACTATTGTTTGTGCCACTCCTCGGGTAATTTGTTACTGTTCAAGCCACATGTTTGTTCCTTTTTCCTTTGGAAATTCGTTTTAGCACGATGTAGAGAAACTTGTTATCTAAAGGGTGGAATTTGTGAAATAATTGTACTACAGCGGGATTTTCTGCCGGCGCCTCATTATTCGAATTTGCATGCAGCCTTCGAGAAGTCCCTCGAAGAAACTCTACGACGAACGAAACAATACTGACAACCCCATTTGAATAAACACAGTCGCAAAATGCACCTTAATCCGGAGCCCGAGTCACATCACCGATTTTTTTCTATTCAACTGATTAAAAAATCGCCAGGTCTCCGGCGAATTAAACTGATTAATTAAAAATATTTATGTTTGCGAGACTTCCGGCGCCTTCTTTTCATAATCCATCCGTTATTTCCTGTCGAAAATATTTCCATCGCTCGAGTGGCAGCTCTCCATTCAACTTAGATGCTGTATTGATAAAATTGATATTCAAATCTGTTTAGCTGTATTTCCGCGTGCAAAAAATGATTTCCTTTGGCTCCGGCGCTAATTTTATCCCGACTGTATCCTCGCATCATTTTCCAACGCAACGCCCCGCCAGTTAATTACACACCATCTGAAGAGTATTTTCGTCGTCGAGAGAAAAATAATTGGCGAAAATGCAGTCGTGCTGTGTATGAACGTGAGCTAAAATCCCTCACTAACGAAGCATGAAGAATTATTTCATTACAACGACGTTCTTGTGTTTTTGTAACTTCACATTTGGAAATAAAGCCCTCTCGACTTGGTGTTTTTGTAATTTGGCACAAAGGCGGAAATGTTGCACGTTATTATTAAATTATTCCTAGTTGAATTGCACGCGGAATTGACGTTGGGATGATGGATTACCTGATGGTAGTGCGTCGTTTTTCTATTAGCAGGTGTCGGGCAGGATTAAAATGTTTTGACAACGAGAAAAGTCGGTCCGTTGGCATGTTGGATTTTATTGCGGCGTCACGTTGACTCTACCGACTCATTTGCATCGGCGGTCATTAATAAAAGGCCGTCCCTGCCAGAACAAATCTATAAATTCTCGCCTGCTTCAGGACGTGACGACGCCGGCGCTCCACTCTGTGATTCCGCTAAAGTAGACGCTGAAACCGTTCGCTGTACTTATAACGAGCGCAGAATGATGACCGGCAATTCCTCCAAGAGAGTACTAAATTTTGTTGCGATTTTTATTATCACCACTATGTCTAGTCCTTGTTTTTTGCTCAAACGTCGCTGCTTTCCCGTCAGGGGTGCTATCGATCGCCGGCCGTTCCGGGGGATATCTTCTTTAAGATAAAACTAGTGGAGAACACTTTTTGGCTCTAATCTCACCTGATTTTAAAACGCGTTAATCATTCAGACTTAACGTGCGAACACTCGGATTACCGGAGGCGAAGCAAATTTAAATTTCGAACGAATTGAAAGGCCAAGAAGGACGTTTTTAATAATTTTCTTGCGGTTTTCCCGATCGGATAGTTTGCGTAAACCGAGTTTATTTCTGTTGTTTCGGTTCCGCACCGCAAGCCATGTATTTTTTAAGTCTTTTGAAATCCAATCCTCTGTTGATTTTTCTGTTTCGTTTTCAGCCGATAGATCAATTCGAGACCGGCTCTCAAATTTCTAGACTTTTGTAATTTGTTTTACACCGGATTTTCGGCGGCAATGGCAACATTTTTTCTTTGGTAAGCTGAAACTTTCCACTACTAGACGAAATCCACTTTTCTCTCCCCCTTTTTGAATTGATTGGTTGACATTTCTGCCGATACACGTGAGGACGAAACTCTTAATGACTTCGCATAACCGGAAGCTTTGTACGAAATTCCGCTGGGACACGAGTCGACGCCTTCACGCCACAATTACACACATGTCGTGCACGTTTGGCGATTAATTTCACAAAGAAATTTGTTTAATGGTTGAGTTCTTCAAATAGATGACTTTGGGCTATTTTCACCCGGTTTCTATTTTCGAGTCGGGGAAAAAACGCCGATAGTTCGCTTAAAAAGGAAATGTATTTCAGTTTGAACGATAAATTATGGACCATCATCAAGTTGTATTAAGAAGCTTCGCCTGTTGGAGAACTGTCACCTAGTCGTAACTTATATTTTCCTTCGGCCATAATATCTAATAAAACTAGATCATTATTATCTATAAGTCACGTTCCGGTTTAAACTTTTCTATAGGAATGAGATAAATTGCTCCTCCAGGATTATTTATAACATCAAACCAACCAACACGTGACGTATTTTATCAAGAACGACAACACAAGTATCTCTTATGCTTAGTTATGACGTTTCAATGATTACCCAAATTTAGATTAATCAACCCTATAATTTGAAAGCTCAAAAAAGCTCACTATATGTTTTATGTTTCATTGAATTGAAACCCGAAAATGTCTCGCCACCTTTTCAAATTTTAACGACTTTTTCTATCTCGTCGAGCGTCATTATCTCCCGTTTGCTCCATAATCTGTCGTGTGCAAACTTCGCTTATGACAAAAGCTTGTCTCGTTTAATGACAATCGAAGACGCAGATGGTCGAGCACTAATTGCAAGCCTGTCCCACGTCGACACAAGTCCAGACATTGTCAATGCCTCATTATTTTTGACACGTAAAATCAATCCTACACTATGCGCACACATTGTCATTTTTTATTCGGTAAATCGGCGACCACCCCATCCAATATCACTTATTAGTGGTGCGTGAATGACGTCATCAAGAGTGGCAGTCGATCGGCAGTCATTTGTTTGAGATTTTCATTTATAATCGTGCACAATGAGAGGCAGCCGGCTGTGAAACACTCGAGCATCGCACCATTGTCACCCCGCCGACTTCGTCCCGGGCCCTTTTGTCTACGTTTTCATAATACATTGTTCTCTTAATAATGCCTCCGATGTAAATTGTGCGCGCGATTTCTTCATTTTACAAATTATCTATTCCAGATCGAGTGATTAAAAGTGCACAGGAACGAGCTTGATGCCATTTCCAATTAAAATGACTACACTTTAGGTACAGTGGACAAGTCAGTGTAAAATTACACACTACACTTAAATAAGTTAAAGAAGAATGTATAAACTAAAACTAAAGTAGTAAGAGGTTGAAAAGAAGCTAAGAAAGAGCTTGAACAGAAAACGAGAGAAGAAACTAAGAACAATAAGTTACAAAAAAGATTGAAATGAAAAAAATTTGTATATTATGACGATCGAATAGTACTTTTACTTGTCAAGTAGTTTAAATTCACGATAACGACTTATAATGTCATTCACACCAGAGTTTACGCGACAAAAATACTTAATTAAACCAACGCTATCTAATTAAAAGATCTCAAGGCTTCAGAAAAGACATGAAATTGAAAAATGCCTCCAAAGTAGTAAAGCCAAAACAAGCAAAAAATGAAAATCTAACGTGAGATGAATGATACTTTATCTTTCAACACATGCTATTATTGTCATTATATAGGGTGAGTCAATAGTGGGTTATTTTTGATTTTTTTTAATATGCAACCAATAATACCGATGCCTGCTGACCAGAACAATAGTCGTTAAAAAATTCAAAAATTAATCCACGATTACATTGTTCTGGGTATTGTCAAATTTGTCTTGACAGTTTTGCTAAAATTTCAATATGGACTATTATTTAACAGTTAATGTTTTTAAAAATTAAACGAAGTTCCCAGTGGTAAGTGCAATAAGTATTTTTGGTTGCATCTTAGGACATGTCAGAAATAACGCACTATTGACTCGCCCTGTGCTAATATATTTCCTAAAATGTATCACTAAAACAAAACTAACATAATTGAAAAAAACAAGCTGAATTAGATTTACTAAAGTTGTAAAAGCTCAAGCTCAAATGAATATTTAATAATACACGGCCTTTGCACGCAAGTGTCTTTCGCTCAGGACCGGACTGTCTTTGTGTTTATAGAGTTCTTTGAAATATAATTGTCTTCATATAAAAACTGAAAACTAAACAGGAAAAACAATTTATACTGACACATGCCAATAAAATTTTTTAGCCAATATTCAACTCTTCACGAAATCGTTAATTAAAAGTAATTTTTTTGTTTTCCGTTTTTCTAAAGTTTGAACAAAAACCGTTCATATTTTTTGCCCAGTAAGTTCTGAAGTTGAATTAATTTATCCTCTGGGTCTAAATATGATCAGACGAGCTTTTTTGTATTTTAAATAATTTTTTACCCTATCTCACGTTACCTGACGTGAAAAAACTCGATCTTCTAGATGCCATTTAACTTTATAAAAACAGAACCATATTTCTAAATTTCAAAACTGTAGAATCTTTCATGGAAAGACACAAAAAGTTGGGCAAAAGGAACTTAAAAATTATGAATATTGTATTGAGGATTTTGAGATGGATTGTAAGCGGATTTGCTTGCTTGGAATGCTTTTTTGTTATTAAAACTTGATTTTATTCTGTTTGAGGCAAATAACTGATTATGTGTCAAGTCAAGTACATTTTATGTCTCTGCCCGAACGGTTAAACTTTCCGGGATTATGTTTTTGTACTGTGGGCAAGCGCAGGTTTAATTCGAAATGAACAGGGGTAACATGGGACTGATCCATTGTACATTTTCAATACTCTCAAGATGCGGTGTAACATGTATCGATATCTGCACCTTTGAAAGGCTCGTTCTTTCATCCAAATCAGCTGTCCTAGCGCTTCCCCTCTTATTCTCTGGCTTCAAAAGATTTTTATTGAATTCACAGTGTCTTTAAAGGATCTTTTGTGATTGGAGTCGTATCCACACACGATTTCCGCTAAAGTGAAACCCAATTTCGCTCGAGCTATCTTTGCATAAGACGCAACAACTCAATTACGCCATTCTCATCAAGTTAAGCTACGCCTTTGTATCCTAAATATTTCCGGATGTAACTAGCCGTATGCATAGTTAAACTACAAAATGCAACTTTGCCTGTTTGTCGGCTCGTTAGTTGATGGAGCTTCCTGGAGCTTGCGATAAATCAGCCTCGGTAAAGTGCTATGCAAATAGGAGGCTGACCTCACACAGTCGAGCCTGAGCCCCACAGAACCTCGGCAGGTAATTGTACAAAAAACTGGGAGACACTAGACAACATTTCTTAATTAAGCCATAAAAATTTCTTGGACCCCTACTTTCCGGCTTAATTGCGATCAGGGCGTTTAATGACCTTGTGTGTCACGCTGTTAGACACAAAGCTGGATTTCTCAATTGCCCTTTGCGATTTTCGCGCATAAAAACTGTGGCTGGCAGCTGTGCGATTTATTATTTCCAACCACAATAAACCGAACGCTTGTTTTAAAGTTTTAAAGCGCCTGGAATTAATTTCGAATGAATCCGGAGAATGTGATCGACCCTTCGTCGATAATGAGACCGTTAAGAGTTAATAAGCACTTTTAATGGAAGTGCAGTGACGCTAATTGTAGGAGAATGGGTAACAAATTCTTGGACCATTGTTACACCCTGTCCTGACCCCTATGGTAGTAAATATGATGTAATAAAGGCACGCCGGGAGATGAATGACATTTTATCCCTCAACACATGCCCTTTATTGTTATTATCTTTAATATAAGTGTGGCCTTGGAGCCCAAGCAAATAAATTGTTAAAATTTTCAGGCAAGCTGGATTAGATTAACGAAAGCTCTAAAAGCTCAGGACTTAAACTGTGTTTGTCTTTACGTGAACAAAATTGATTTTGCTTTTAAGTAGTTTTATCGAACATTATGTCTACTAAATCAATTCCACATACGAAAAAACGTGTCAATAAGGCCCAGCAAAATGAGCCAACAAATCAGAGGTGGGTCGGGCGGATATAATTCTTGTTGCTTCCAGCATGTGCCTTGGTCTTTTCTCTGATATTAAATTTATTACACCGCCTTTTGGGGTGTCTTTGGGGAGCGATTTGACGTTTTATTTGATCGGTAGATTTGAGATTAGTAAGATAAAAATATCTCGGTTATTGGTTCATTCTCCGAGGATCTGTTATGAGATCCCAATTCAGTTTTGTTCCCATCATTTTACAAGACGTGAATTTCAATCACCTGTTTAAGTAACTCGATTCCACTAATTGATTCAATTAGGTGACCACTGGAGGAATTAATATGTAGGTACAGTAATTAGCTCCAATTGGAGCTTGTTTACGTCGCTGTCATTCGAGTCGGTGCTCGATTCCTTTAAGGTCATTTCGGAAATAATATTACGGAATTAGCGGCTGTTACGGCAGCCTTGACTAGTTACAGTTGTAAACAGTAGGTAACGTATAATAAACTTGGAAATATTAGATACATCGTTAATAAAAAGTTGCGATATAATGGGAACAGTTTAGACCCTCGAGGGACTTATGACTTTACGGTAAAGGAACATGAGATGCTGTTGTGCCGTTATGTGCAGGCAGCTGTCTTATGAGCGCGGAAAATTATTCGCAAATTATTTAATCCCTGCCGTCACTTATTTGTAATTAATAAAAGTGAAAGAATAGGTTGGCACACAGCCACAAAAATGTTTCCTAATTAGCTGTAAATGCAAAATAGTTGAGCAAGTTATTCATTTATTCAAGTGTCACAAATAAAACCTTCATTTTTAAGTCTGCGTAAACACAACTGAGGAAATAATAAATCTGATTATTGATTAAACGATTGGCCGATTATGCCTTAATCATGCTCGCATTTGAATAAAAATTCCGGTATTGTCACGAAAAATGCTTTCGCAAGACTCGACAAGTTTCGTTATTATAACTTGGAATTGAATTAAGAAGTTTAAATTAAAATTTTTCTATAAATTTGTTCCAAATTCTGAGAGACGGAAAGAAAAATAAATATTCATTATGAACTCCGATAATTAATCTCGGAGTTTTTGCCCAATAGCTGCACAGATTATTAATTTTTATGGTGCGCATTATTCTACCAAATAAATTCACAAATTGACACACGAAAGTGGTAGTAATTCTTGCTTAATGTGAACGACTTTGCTTTATCCCGCTATTCCATTTTACCCAGTTTTCCTTTTACTCACATTGTTTAGATAACAAAAAGAACAAAAGCAGCGACTTACAACGTTTGTCATTATTTTTACCGAAGACACTAACTTCAAAAGCACAAGTTTTATGCCTGGCTTTTGATTTTCCGGTGCTTATGATGTGGTAATTAGGAAAAAGATTACAACGATACATAAACATTTAACACGTTTCGCTCACGCGTTGTGGCCCATAATAGCGACTTTATTTGCCATTTAATGCCAGTTATTATCGCCATCATTATTATAATTTACGCTCTCACCGAAGCCACATTTTTCTGCAATTTTATCACTAGTTTATCTGGCTGATTTTTTCAAATATCCTATGATTGTTTTATTATCACAGGCCATAATTCTAGAGTACAAAGTGCTAAACTGCAACAACAAGATACGAAAATAATAGCGGTTGCGCGCATTTTCTCGGAAATTAAAACTATTGATGAATAAATAACTAGTTTACAGAGGTTATTTTAAAAAATGGTAAATAGGGTTTTATTGATGTGCACTATACATTTTACTAAATTATGTATCACTAGTTGTTAGTGCATATCGCAAAGAAAAAACCGTTATTTAGCCTACATTTCTATCTCAAAGATAACACAAACATATTTATTTGTACAAAATCGCATTTGATAAATTCCATGAAGTGTGACAACACCTGCCTAGATAAATAGGCACAAAAGAACAACTTGTGTCAAGTTGAATCGATACAGTTTGCTACTTCCTAGAGCAGATAACAATTGCTAATATTTGATTTAAGGTTCTAGGTACCGTTTATTTATATCTGCATTATAAACACCAAGGGCCGATTTATAGAAAGCTCTGTTAAAATTTAATTCGTTGTTAAATTTAACAACGCGAATGAACCAACCAAATTGCTTCAGTTTGGTCACGTGAGCAGTTAATCACGCTTCTATAAACCGGTTCCTAGTTTTAAGCTCAGGCTGTAGAGCCTTTAAGCTTCTAACGGATTAAAATTATCAACGATTCTCGAATTCTGTAAAAAATTGACATGTTTGCACAGGTATTCTTTATTTAAAGTTGAAGGTAGTTTTTGGAGCCTCACAAGCTTCACTTCATGATAGATTTAATTTAGGTAGAAGTCTGAATTGGCGCACATTTCAAAGATTATTTGCTTATTGCTCTAACAATAGGCAGGTAAGAGCTATATCGGTGCGGAGGTTGAACATAAATTAGGATAATAATTCGGGATATCTTTGAAGTTATGCATAATGATTAGTGTACATTTGAATGCTCCTCTGATACTAAGCTGCCGATTCCATGATCGCAATTTCTGACGCTCTAATAGGGTTTGGCGCACAACAGAGCTTGATCAGCGCTTCAAAGATACAGATCGGAAGTAAAAGTTGCGAGATTCACACCGTGACAATGCTGTTGTTTGCCAAACTAATCATCGATCGGATTACAAAATCGGATAATCGAATTAGAAAGCGATTTCGCAGGCGTTAGCACCCCATCTTTGTTGGAAAGTGAGCGTTGACCGTGCTATTAGCGAGGTGCTATTCTCAGACAAAAAAGACAAACAGCATACCTAGGTAAAATACCGTACCGTTCGTAGACGTGCCGAAAGATATCGTAAATGCTCGCCCGGCAAGCGCACGGAACCTTATCGTTCAGTTTTCAGTTGAACACGAGATGTAGTCCGGGTAGGTTTACGCCAGCCATCACCAGAGACCGCTACGAACTTTGGACATTTCAATCACCCAGTGATTAACCCTCCGGACTAAAACAGTGCTCGGTGTGACTTTGTGTCAGTGTTTTTACCATGTGATTTTCTGTGTATTGTACCATTATGGTCGATAATAATTGTATCATCGAGGGGACGGTTAAGTTCAGGGATGGGAAGAAGGTACGGTTGCCGCACCAAACTCCGGGCGTAAAAGCTCCGCTGATAAAATTTGCAAAAATTCAAACGATTGGTGCCACACAATCGAGAGGTGTTGTTGAGTTAGATAATGGTACTTGGGTTTGGTAATTTTAATGACGCGCGCGACAGGACTAGTTTCTACGAGCAAAGGCTAAAAATCAAGGCTGCAAATAAAAACTACAATTTGCTGTGCGCTTTTTATTACCTAGATAATGGGTCTTTTCACGGTATTGTTGCTACCCACGTGATGGGCCCAATGATTTTATTCCAAGTTTTAGTAATTAGTTGAACAAACTAAAGTTCTAATGGTGTCAGGTCGCGCAGAAACAGTTGATGACATCAGCATTATAATTCAAAGTTGGGAAAAATTTTAAATGATGATGGAAATACCTGCAGAGAAAAAGTTCAAAACTTGAACAAAGTAATTAGTTGAAAAGTCCGCCCGGCGAAATGGATTCACTTTTTTAGTTTTACCGTTATTGACATTAATTCTAATTAAAACTTTGTTTTGTACGATTGTCTGAATGTGTGTAATGTAAAAGCTTTCTATTATTTACCAAAAAAGCTCGCTCGAAATGAAAAATATGTATTAATTAAGTGCACACAATTTGTGTTTTTATCCGCTTTGAGCGCACTAGAAACTACATTGTTCGTTTATTCTTGTTGGTTTTAGCGACTTTTTATATTTACTTCTTTGAAGCAAAAAGTTGAGCTTGTCTATTTAGCAAGAAGCTGTTGTTTGTAGAAATAAACATCTCAAGCGGGAAAAGTTTTAATGGGTTTTCAATTACAAGACCATCTGCAACATTTTTATATGATATCCCCTAGTTATCACTGGCTTTACAGCCACGGGATCAGATTGTACTTATTTTCTCATGGAATGAAAAATTCTCTAGTGTCGAGATAAGAATTTCGTGGCCTGTCACAGTTTACGAGATAAAAAATCACGATCATGTTTGTCTTACAACAATCTTTCACGGATCGGACCGCCCAAAACAAGCCTACATGACAGTGCGAAATCAACAAGTCATAACTTGCTACTTTTTTCTAATCCCTCTTTCTTTAGTCCAACTTATTCTGTTCTAGACTGTAATACACTTAATGTTGAAAAAGTATGAAGAAAGAAACATAATACTCTGTTTTCGGTGAAACCGAGACGAAAAAGTTGGAGCATTATGTCTGGTTAAAAAGTTGAACGAGAGTCATATGACGGCGCAAAACTGGCAAAATTGCGAGGCCATCTCGAGCATTATTCCGGCAAACTAGATCTGATATCCTTGAGGTATTCACTATTTGTTCTGACATTAAAACGGCTAAATTTAAGATCAAAGCGCGACTCAAGAAGCAATTTTGCCGGCGTTGTGAAAAACGTAAAAATGGTTAAATGGCCGTGCCTAAGTAAATAATTTCCCCCAAGTCTTCTCCTATTACAAGTTAATTAAGCTTGCATGCGATATATGTAAATGCACAATAATGGTCGTCGGGCTTATAACCATTGAATTGGTAATGGAGTGGTAGCTTCAATTTATTTACATGGAATAATAGATTTCTGTGTCGTAGACTCGACAATTCCAAGTGATGTCTCTAATTTTTCAAGGATAAGTTGTCGCATCATTTTTCCCGAGAAGCAATGAATAATGTTAGATAACGCAAACAGCGAGTTTCGAAATCTTGTGCACCTTGACAAATTCAACAAATGTGACAAATGACAGACATAGTTCCTCTCCCACCGGAGGAATGAAAATAATGTACAAGGAGGGAAAAATCCGCGAGCAAATTGCATGGTGATTTAATTAATACCCTCTCCGTCGTGCAAAATTCAATATTATGCAAAAACTTTAGAAAGTCGAACCCATTAAGTTTTTGAAAGAAGTATTGAAGGTTGAAAGCGAGGGAAAGGGCCGTCGTTTTCACCAAATTGGAGAATTCTTTATATTTCCCGGTGTTTATAATTCTAAATCAGGAGTGGAGTCCAATGAATATTGAAGCAGTCGGCCTTTTCTCCAAGATAAGCGCGCTCAAATTTGCGAATTCAGTGCACCGCACGTTTGGATTTACTTTGAATATTTCGAATCATGACGTAGCTATTTAATTGTTCCGACTTCCATTAAACTGAAGAAAAGCCATTAGGCCATATTTTCGGCTTGTACCTCATTAGAATTCTTAATGGAAATGGCTTATATTTTATTCACGAGGGTTGAAACAGATTCTGAAAAGTCAGCCTCATTGATTAATCTTCGATCCCCTAAGCTCCGGGGTTTTGCCCGACTTTCTGTACAAAATTTTATTAAAACTTAGCACCATGTGATGGCCGTTTATTTTCGAAAGCATTTAGGCTCGTCATTGAGCACTCGGGTCCCAGTGACAGGAAAGGAACGCCTTGAAACGGCCGACCACCCTTATAATTTATTATGGACCTAACTACCAGCCTTTCTTCAACCGCACTACAGCTAAAATAACAAGGGAAAAAAGCGCCTGCAAGTTTCGTGTTACAAAATTTATTTAAAAGGAAATCGGTCAGTGTTGGAGCCGGCTGTTGGCAGGAACGCATAATTCGTTTCCTCTGATTGCTTTTTTTCAATTCAAATCCCTGCTTTACAATTATAAACAGATTGTCGCTCGAAAAAGGGAAATGATAGTTACACCGAACGCAAACTTTGACCCGAACTCGACCCGACGTCTCATATTTGAAATTATGATTCTACAGGCGATTTATTGCAGGAAAACACTCTCGCATAATTACGTCCAGAAAAAGTTAATTGACTACAGAAGGAAGGCCCGTCAGGGCGAAATGTGGTTCCAATCAACTTAGCACTTAATTAACTCGAATGGAGTATTTACAAATTTAGGTGTTTGCACTTAATGCCCGTGACCAGGAATTCAAAACTGGCCGATATTTCCGTCGTTTACACTTTTATTCCATTTTGTTTGCCTGCAGACCACACAGATTCTGATGGAACTGGTTTAAAATAATTTGTCAGTGGTTTCAGATAAATCGTCATAAATTCTGTAATTGATTTTCGTCATTACTGATTGGCTTTGCGGGCCATAAAGATAAAATTTGCGCGGGTTAATTTTTAATCGTCAATTCTTGTCGTGGGTTTAAGTTATTAGAGTAAATGCCGTGATCGCAATTTAAAACCGAGCGTCACCGCTACACCTGCAAAAATTGAAATGAGTGACCGACCGCAGTTGGATTCCCTTAATTCGTATTGGGCGCACGTATTTGACTGAAATCAAAATTCAGGTTTCATCAGAATTTCAGCACAAACAAACAAAGGTCAAAGGGATTCGATAATCAAAGAGTTCTTAGTTTTTTGGCCACCGAGCAAATTTTATCAGCGGAGTCGTCGTTTTTCTGTGTAAAATCTGATAATTGTTTGGTTTTAGTGGAAGTCGAGATGGTGCGTCATGCGGAAACTGTCACCGGTTGCAGGTAATGTCTTCAATTTTCGAGTTGTAGACACAATAGGGGAAGTGCTCGTAGATCCTTCATCGGCGCAGCGGGAGTCTCTTGAGAGCGCCCATGGTAAACAGGCCTTGGGCACTCCATTACCAAAGGTCGCTTCTTTAACGCTGGATTATTTAATTTATAGTCCAATAGCGATCAAGACGAAACCGCTGACAAGTGGGATCGGGCACTTCTTATCGTGCAGTTGTTAGATGTTTGCCTTCGAGCGGCATGTTCGACGTGAGTTAAACCCTGTTTCGAACAATGTTTACTGCGGGTAACACAATACACCCTTGGTGACGCTGGAGCTGGAGTGCTACCGCCAGCGGGCACCAAGTCACCAGACGCGTGTTTGAGGAGAGACAAAGCTTATCCTGTCATTTTTGACCGGTTTAAAGGATCAGACAGGATGAAAAAGCCTCGTCTCCTGACGATTGATCGGGATTGGTTGAGTTGTCATAATTTCGAATTAATTAATGTCGAGTTTGTTGGCGAAAATCTACAAAGGCTGCGATGAAAGGCCGGAAACCGGCGACTCTTTAATTTTAATGATGACTTTTCCAGGCCGAACGCTGCGAGATATCTCAAAGAAGTTTATGTCAAACGTGATAAATATCTCCTCAGACAATCAGACAAATTGACGGGGTGAAACAAATCGAATACTTTCATGTCGCTGTTTCCTCAGTCAGATTTGGGGAAGACTAGTGACCCGAAAATCGACACCGGTCCGATTAAAATCAAGATTTCACTTATTGCGCCTAATATTTGTATTGTGTTTCATAATGAAATCCGAGTCGTTTCAATTATTCATTCGACAGTTTAGCGAAATCCGCCAGATATGAGTGTCTTCAGTTTGGATTTAATGAAACGCAAATGTTGCCTGGCATACTTCGGTAATAAAACAAGCAAGCCGAGAAAGTTCATTAAATTAACCCTCTGTTAAGAAGATTATGAACCAATTTTTAAAGTCGACTTAATGGGATTTCGCTGACATTTCGCCGTTTCATTTTCATTACTTTTTGCAGAAAATTCTATTAAATGCCGCTTTTCGACAATAATTTCATTAAAACCAGCGTTTAGATTGAAACAGATAATTGGACACCACGATCACCAAAGACAAATTTTTGCTCATTAAGGCTGAATTACAGAGAGATCGTTGTCAGAAATTGCACTTTTGTAGGCCTTGCACTGTGATAACCTCTCATCTATTGACTCCAGAGGTCGTGCGTTTTTTGCAGGAACAGTATCCTGGCGCTGCAAGCGTCTGCAGGAATAATTCATTTAGCCACTAAAACCAAAGTTTGTTTACAATATGGAACAACATGTTTTATCAACCAGGCGGCATGTTAACTATGTAGGGTTATTAACATTCTGTTATTGTAAGGAATTACACGAATTGGGAATGAATCAAACCTCTGATACTCTTGTTATCTTTGTTTAATAAAATCAAGGTCTTTTTTATTTTTTACAATTCTTCATCGGTGCGGAAAACTTTGAACAAAAAGTTGTTTTGACGTCGCACAATTGCCTAATAATAACAACAGAACATAATGTAATTTTCGTTAACCAAACACGAAATATTTTCCTTTACTTAGTTGGTAAAGCGTTTTTGCACTTTGCGTAAATTGATCCAAAACGTGGAAATAAGATACGTTGCGACGGGGAAATTTAACGCCAGGCTTTGAGACTTCTTTATAATCACTTTGTCGGATTAAATATTAATTTTCTTCGGAATCGATTGAATTCTAAATGAGTACCGCGTTGTTAATTCAAGAGTAAATTATACAATTTTAGTTGTGTTGGATTATTAATTTACACAAATTGATACGTTTAGTGGTCGTTGGTGTGCGCTATCTGTTGCACTGAATGCATGCAATTCTTTAGAATTTTCATTTTCAGCCGAACAGCGATGTGCATATTTGAAAAATTCATCGTTATGAAATGCTCCGGAAATCACGACAATGTATCATATTTATCACAAGATTCAATGTTTGCGCAAGCTGCAACAAATTCGGATAATTCATAAGATACTTCCATTGTCAGCGCTTGAGTGTCAATCGTGCGATTGATCTTTTCAGCTGAACCGCATGCAATTTTAAAATCAGCAGCCATAAAGCATAAAACTGCGAAATATTTTCATTAAAAATTCAATTAAGTAAGCGCCAAAAAAACATATTGCACCGTATCTTTTATCTTTTGCATCGAAATTGGCATTTAGATGAAATATAAATTCGATATTTTCTCTCGTTTATATTCCGCTATCGGTGATTATTGCCAAACCTGGACTTTTACAAATTAAAATCGCAGAATCAAAATGCAAATCAAGATTTCAACCCCGAAAACTCGCATTATGTATTAATATTGCATGAGAATTATTTTCATCGGTGACACAGCGCAACGTTTGATGTGGCCGCGTTTTACCCTGAAAAGTTTTCAAAAGCCATTTTTGTACAGTTTACACGCAGGAAACGTGATAAAGAGATAAAGCATTACGAGACAAATGATTAAACAATCACAACTTGCGTCACTACAGTAATAATTAGCAGATAATTATTGTCATCGAGGAACATTTTTACAAAATAATGAGTAGGATTTTATAAAGACGTGGAGGATATTGGTGATAAATACAGGCTGTTCCGTTTAAACCCCACATTAGAAGTATTAGCAGTTCTAATAACGATAGACATCTAAAAATTTGTTTTCAAACATAATCTCTTAGTTCCTCAATGAAAATATTTTCAAGATGGAGACACTTACGGTTACACAAGAAGTCGCTATCAACTATCTTATTTTAAATGAAAAGCTATATTTACGGTTTTTAATTTTTTATTTTTTTTGGATTTGCACCTTTCTGCTCAAAAATCGATAACTCTGCCATTTTTAAAAATTCGGAAATATTTTTTAGCTCATTTGAAAGAGAAAGCCTAGATCTTTTCTTTGGTGTTTTCGAATTTCTAAAAAATAACAAACCCAAATGTTGAAAGTTAAGTTTTCAGAACTTTAAGCACCCATAACTAATTTTTTTTAATGAAGTGTCACAAGTTTTATTTCGCTAAATGGTGGAGAATTTAATACTGCATCTATCTGTATTCCCTGTACTTATATGTTCAATAGGTTGTCATTAAAACGAGAGAAAAAATGTGAGAAATTAAAGTTTTTTAAACCAACATTTAATGAATTTATTTTGTTTTGAGAGGACGGCCAACACAATTTAGAACCGAGTTTGTTGTTTTAATGTGTTTAATTTTTATGGCAAACTATGCAAAAATAGCTGTGGTTAGTAAGAAATTTTCTACAATATCAAAAAACCAACATAACTTGAAAATTATCACAGATAAGTATAGGGAATGCTAATACAGAACGATGCAAAAAAAGTTCTCTTCCATCTAGTAAAATAAAAATTGGAACATCCCATTTGAAAAAATTAAGTTATGGGTACTTGAAGTTATTCAAACTTAATCTGAAAATTTTTGGGTTTATTAACTTCTTTTCCAATTGTGAATACACTGGAGAACAGATCTAGACTTTCTCTTTTAATTCTCCAAATATGATTTCAAAATCTCTAAAGCTAAGAGAGTTGCCGATTTTTTAAGTGACAGGTGCAAATTCAAAAATTTTCAAAAAATCGTAAATATCTCAAAAACGGTTAAATAGCTTTAGAATGACTCAACTAATCCAGAAACGTAGTGAAAAAGATAGCCTTCCATTTAAGATATCTTGAAAATATTTTCATAGAGCAGGACCTAAGAACTCGTGGTTGTATACAAATTTTTAAATGACTACCATTATTAGAACTACCAATCTTCTAACGTAGGGTTTAGACGGAACATGCTCTATAAATTATTGGTTTATAGTGATAAGTGATATTAGCTCAACTGTTATCAGTACCACAAAATCAATACTATTTTTGCAATATTTTTTTAATCGGACAAACATTGTCGCGATCACGTATGAGAAAATGTTAAAAATTAAAATCCCAGCATTGCCGCCGATATGGTCACTCGGTCACCCACTGGTCGAGCAAATCACTGTACATTTGCTGGTTATTATATTTTTTGCGCAAGTTATATTGGCCATAAATCAGCGTTTTATGCTGTTTGAGGGTGGCCTGCCGATGTGATGTGCAGTTCGTGTGACCAATAAATGACATGACATGCGGTTGTCACCGGACTACACGACCGGTCACGGTTTTGTAAGCTCACGAATTAATCAATCGTTACGCTAATTTCGTTACTTCAGAATAACGATGGCTGAAACTGCTGAAAGTTAGGCTAACGTGACTGCATTACAAACTGCGCTATGAAGCTCTAAAAGTGCCATTTTTCAGGAATTTGCGCTTTTAATATGAATCTAGCACGTATTAATTGTAGGGAGAAATTATGGCGGCTATAATAATGGAAAAAATTCGGAAATTTAAACCCTGAAGGATCGTAATTTCGCTTCATATTATTAGAGCGACACTCTTTGGTTAACATAATAAAGCAGTTCAGGAGTCGTTTGTTTTATGATTAATTAAAACGGCTGGCACAATTTGTCTCTGGAAACGTTTTAAAGGCCATCCATTTTTTAGAAACAAGCTAACAACGTGTCTTTTACAAGACTCATATCTATCATGTGTCGAGATAAGGTAACGTGTAGTAACAGTTATCGTATAAATATTGCGCCACATAAATTACAACGTATTATCTGCAAAGTGATGGTCCCAAACATTAACAACAATTATTGTAGCGCATTTTTTCACGATAACGATAGACTTGATTGTGTTGCTACAATTTGGACGGCAAAAATAAATTTGTTTTACATACTTGGAGCAGTTTTTCCCCATGCTTTCAAAAGTCGAGAACTGCTTTTCTCGACTAAAACGGGAAAATTTATCTGACCGTCGAGCTCCGCAAAACAACTTCCTTAATGGAACTTGATGAATTTTATCAATAGGAGTTGAAAGTCTCTCGTGGATCTACGACCAGTTCACGGCTTTTTTCTGCAATCGTTAGGGGATTTTTCGCCGAAATAAAAAGTGTGAAAATCGCTCTAATATGGAAGGAATCGCTTTAATTTCGCTCTCTTTAACGATTAAACAGGGGCAAACACTCCTTATAATTTGATTAGTCAGTTGACGCCGATCCGTTAAGAAACGTCGAGGGTAACTTGTTAAATTACTTAGGGCAAATGGATTCCATCATTACTTTCGATGCAAATCAGGAACTAACGAGAGAAGTCTTTGAATCGAATATTTTGCGGGATTAATTAAATCCAACTAGAAAACTATAACTCACAGCTAGGTGCAGCGGCAGCTGCGTTTTACTCGTCTTTTCCCTTTTTACTTTTATTGGTGTTATTTTTGCCAAATTTATGTCACCGTTCAAAAGTTTCGAAACCCATCAGGGGATTCGTTCACACGCGCGTAGATGGCCCACAAGCACATCCTTATTACATAATCGAATAAATCTCAGCCTCAATTAAGGTAATTGTTCAAATTAGTGTTCCAGATTAATTAAAATAGTTACGATTCCGTTTCTTTTGTATGATAAACAATTTAATTAACGCCAAGTGATTATTGCGGAAAGCAACCAGCATGCTCGGTGCATTGTTTACATTGTTAAACTGTTTATTAAATTTCATACACCGCAATGCAGGTTTTTGAAAATTGGAACTGGATGTTGCTTTCGCAACGATTCAGTGTCTCGAAAAAACACAAATATTTCCTCATAATTTCGTTCCTCATTTACATTTATTTGAGTAAATAGTCGGCGTTTTGTTCTCGCTTATTGTAAATATCAACAGACCATAATTGTGTGTTTGAATAGGGTTGGATGTTTTAGCAACAACCAAGTATTTTTGTTTCGAGTTGTGCTATTCAAAATGCGCTCCGGCCTACAATTGATTTAATATTTATCGAAACTGTTGACCCGCACGCAGAATTATGTTATTCGCAAGTTCACACGCGGTTATACCGCAACGTTTGATGTACACAAAACGGACCTTTAATTAATAGATAATTGGACGCGCCATATCTGCAGACATTTGTTCCAATTCAACTAAATAATCATCAGCAAGTTGTTAGCCAGCAAAAACGACATCGATCCGAGTTCTTGCGTCGTGATTAATTTAATTAATGTTAAGACATGAAGGCCGCCGAAAAGGCGCAGATTCCGCTAAAATTATAAAAATATTTTCTCGTAATTGCTACGCCTAGACGCTTCTTCACGATGTCGCAACGCATCTGTCTTTGTGTTTGGTATTTCGAGGTAATAACATGCATCAATCATTTCGTTTTGACACCGTTTATTTTCTTTGCCTCCTTCCGTCCCCTTAATGAGCATTGGAGACAATTTTTCTAAAAATATTGAATCTTGGTTTGGTGCGGATGATTTGAGCAATTATCGTCAAGCAGGACGCCTTAGATCCGGATTTCTGTCCAACATTTCGTAAAATCGTGCCTAACAAAGCGAGAGCCCCTTTTCGGGCTTCGTGTTATACAGGATGGTCCACGAATAATAATGAACTTCAAAAAATTTTTGAAGGAACCGACTACTAAACCAACTCAGTTAACTAAAAATTTTTAGACATAAATTTAATTTTTTTATAATTTAAGAAAAAAGTTATCTAAGGATTCAACGGTAAAGTTTGAAGTTTTCTACGTTTATCTTTTTTTCTCTCAAAACAAAAGGTATTTTCACTTTATTAGGATGTGCTCTTTACGTTTACAATTTGACGCCTTTACGTACTTTAACTTTTTGCCGCATTATTTTCTTATTTCTGTCAGTTTTATGCTCCGCTTTAGATTTATACGTCTATGTGTTCTCTCAATTTCTTATTTTTGTTACTTGTTGTTTCCTTACCTTTTCTATACTTTTTTTCATAGAAAAATTCTTACACCTGATCCGGGTTCGAACCCCCGACCTCCCCCGTCGTAAGTGGCGCTTATACCACTGAGCCACCAGGCCCCAGGTACTGGCCGTCTTTTTCAGATATTTTAACACAAACTTTTTAAATAAATCAACATTACAAACTATATAATTGCAATAATTCACCTAAAAGACAAATACTTTCAGTTTAAAAGTCGGCGAATTAGCACGAGAAAGCATTTTTTTCCACTTTTTTCAATTGAATTTTCTAATTTTTTACCAGATTGCATCAAAAGATACCGGGCGTATAAGTTGATTCTACAATTTTAAAATTGTTTTTACCTTTTTTGTGACTTTCAGCACGTTTTTGACCGAAAATGGACATAATTTCTCCAAAAATCACCAAATTTGTGTATTTTCTAGTCAAAAATAGTGAACGTGCGCAAATCCTACCGGATGCGCAGTGACCATGATTTTTATTAACAATGTTTTTCGGGACTTTACTAAACAAACTTAGTTATCTAAAAAATTTTAGACATAAATTAAATATTTTTGTTTATTTTTTTTAAATTTAAGAAGTAAGTCATCTAAGGATTCAACGTTAATGTTTGAAGTTATGTTTCATCTTTACGTTCATCTCTTTTTCGCTCAAAACAAAATGTATTTTCCCTTTATTAGGATGTGCTCTTACGTTTACAATTTGGCGCCTTTACATACTTTAACGCTTTGCCGCATTATTTTCTTATTTCTGTCAGTTTCATGCTCCGCTTTACGTTTATACGTCTATGTGTTCTTTAATCTCTTATTTTTGTTTCCGTGTTGTTTCACCTACCTTTTCTACACTTTTTTTCATAGAAAAATTGTTGCCGTGATCCGGGTTCGAACACCCGATCTCCCCTGTCGTAAGTGGCGCTTATACCACTGGGCCACCAAGGCCCTAGGTACTAACCGTCTTTTGCAGATATTTTAACACAAACTTTTTAAATAAATCAACATTAGAAACTATACAGGCTGGTCCACGAGTTTAATTAATTGAAACCAAATATGTTACTATCCATGTAATCTATGAAATGTAACTTTGGTTCCTTCAAAATTTTTTTCAGGCTCATTTTTACTTTTGGACCAGACTGTATTTTTGTGGAGTGTCTTATAATGTAGCTAATTAATTTGTATGATAATAGCTGAAGGAAGTTAACGTTTTCTCTTTGGATGATCTTAAATAGTTGCTGCTTTGATCCTTACGTCTCAGTTTCTAACGTAATTAATTTTGGTTTGGGGCTATTGTTCTAACTCAATTAAAAACTGCTACCAAATAAATAGTTCATGCTTTATTTCCAACATTTAAGCAGTTAGCTGTACAAGGTTACAACACGACTCGCTATTTTGATAAGTCATGTTCATAAAATTTAACGTGTTTTGCCTGGGACATAGTCGTGCTCTTAGACCCCGAGCACCTAAAGGACCTAATTTTAGTTTCATTATTCTCTTTAAACAGAACCCTCTCCACGCTCCCAAATGAGCTAGCTAAATATTTGCCGTTCTGTAGGGGAAGGGTTGCCGAAAAATCGCACGTTTAGCGTCGTGCAGCTCAGCTAGATCAATCACTTTCGTCGCAAGGAGCTTTAAAGCTGGAACCAGGTGAATGCCCACAGTTGTCCCAGATTGTATAGTGGTGGGCGTCGCTTTGCGTAAATCAGCAGAAACGTAGGTCATACGAATTGCACCGCTTTTGTCCCCCGATATTGAAAAAATACCATTGAGTGATTTACTGTTTATACGGCCATAAATTACAGGTGGTGGCTTTGAAAGCTCCAAAATTCATCACGTCAATACGTCACCGTTCAATGTCCGAATAAAATTGTTAATAATAACGCCAGGGACATTGTTCCGATTTCAGGCCGCGTTTTGCTGTTATAACCGATTCAATTCGCTATTGTTTAACAGATATGTTGATGGGGAAAGGACGCGACTCAACTCCAGCCCTATATCGCGGAGATAAATCACTGCTACTCCGGAATCCGGAAACATAACCCTACTCTCTGCTCCACCAGCGGTGGGTGCATAAGCGAACACGCATTTGCTTTTGCGAGGAGCATTCGTCGATACAGCTATGAACTTGATGACGCTTTTGTCGCGGGACCACGACAGGTTGAGGGATTCACACCGGAGACAATTTTTTATTGATTTATGGGAAAATTAGATAGGGGGGATTTTTTCAAGCAGTATCTTACTCGCGGACGTCATGCACGACCGTGATTTATTAGCTATGCCAATCAAAACTAATCAAAGAAAAGTGATCAATCAATCGGATTATCTCCACTTTGTGGCCAGAGGCCTCACCCGAAAAAGATGCTTCATTCAAAACTTTCTCCAATTATCCCGATTCCACAAAATCCAACCAAAGTGCCGTTTTATTACAAATGAATCGGACACAGATTACACAATTTTTTACTATCTTAAATGTAAACTCATCAGTATCACACAACAAATAATTTGTTTCGAATTTTCAAACATATACTTTGTTATTTTTTTATAAAAACTTAACATCTCCATTGCAATGTTAATAATTTAGAAATGTTACTGACGAGTAACAAACTTCATTAAAAGTTATAGTTACGCATTTAAATTAAAGCCTATGTTATTTAGTATTTAAGAAATATACAGGGTGTTATTTTGCAGAGCTTGGAATCCAAAATTTCTACATCGTTGAAAAATCAAAATGAGTTTTTAGTCATTTTCGTTCCAGGTCTGGGTTTTATTTTGTATAAATGTATTTACATATTTCCCAGACTCCGGCTGGTGGCTCCTCGAAACAAAGTGCACGAGAATTCGTGTAGAAACTAATAAAACGTCTTACGTACTTTATGGCTTGTAAAAACCAGCTTACTTTTACAATTTCTATATAAAATTTTTATTATAGAACAAAAAGCTTGTTACATTGAAGCGAATGGAATGTGTGTCATTAGGTGGTACAAATTGCAATGCAGTCGGATAATACACCTAATCAATTGGCTCTTACCCTTGAACTGAACAAAACGCATCGAATACAATCGTCGATCGAGCCGCAAACAATGGCAGTTTTTTCGTTTTGATAGCCAGTTATGACGAGTAAACAATCAGAAAACAATGCCTCTATTTTTTAATAAAACAGAACGGTTCCGGCTGTGCATATAAAAATTAATCATTTGTCGAACAGTTTGCCTCCAGCCTGAAACTGACTTTTATTTCACCTATTGTTGAGTTAAAATAATTAATATCGTGCGGTGATGTTAATAATTAAAATGTCACTAGTATTTATGGCCGGGCGTAAATTTATTTGAAAAAGCTGCATTTAAAATTAGGCTTCAGAATGCGTCTCCTAGGGATTTTACGATTTCGACTATTTTTACTCGGTCTATTGTTGTGAGAATCTTGTTAATTGTCTAATCGATAAATGCGTGGATGCCAGTCACGTAATGACCCGTTTATTAATAATAGCAATTTCTGCACTGACCCCGGTTGCGATTCCCATAGCAACTGAAGAACAAAGCTCAAGAAATGCTGTGGGTGCCTCCGGGTGCGATTAAACCGGCAAGGGTGGGTCAGATCACTCATTTTCATCAATAGATTTAAAAAATATTGTTTATTGATGTTAGGCAGCCGCACTTTGTAAGCTTTTAAACCGGAGCTAAGTTCGAGTAGATATATCGATCACCGCGCACGATGAACATTTTTATAGACACTTCAGTGACTTTTGAATAATGTATGTTTGGAATAGAGAGCTGAATCCGGACATTGCCGTCTATCACGCTTCTCTAATGGAACATCTTTTCATCTTCGCTATCCCCGGCTCTTTATTTTAATCGTGAATGTATAATTTACAAAGAGATTAGCCAGCGGCAGTGCGAACTAATTACACGAGCTGAATACTCGATCAAAAAGCACAATGTACATACGACATAATTAAATAAACACGAGTGCAACAACACGTCAATAACCCAAGTTTAAACTGACGGTATCTCGCGATTGAAAGTTATTTTTACCCACTGAGAATCAAACGGCTGTAATGAGATTGTTTTTGCAATCGCAAGTTTATTTTACAATCGTGCGGAAAGAAAATACTTCCCGCGGCCACAATTTGAAAGCAAGGCGTTTTTCTTCCGTGCTGTGCAATTACCAAAGTTAGGCACTAATTTACATTTGCAAATAGTTGGGGTTTAGTTTTATAAGTGACAGCACCGGAAATTAAGGAATTTGAAACCCTCAGAGCGTAATAACGATGACACTACGTGTATTTATTTATCTTATGCACTGGTTTTAATTTAAATAGGACCGCAATACCGAAAAAATCATTGAAGGATTGACATTCCTTTACCTCCTTCATATGCGATGCGAAGCATCAAAGTTTCTGCAGCAAATAAAAACTTATCTTTTATCAATTCCTTGCGGCAAGCTTGTGACTATTGAATTTCAGCTCTTTGCAGAAAGCAGGATTAATAAAAAAAATTAAAAAATGGTTTTTAGAAAAAAGCTTTTTCTTAAAAGATGCACTAAAAAGTAAAAAGTGTTTTTCTATCAAAATTACTCACAAATTAGGATTTTAAAATTTGTAAAAGCTTTGGGAACAGTGCTCAATTTAAGAAAGTAATTCTGTAATGCCGTACTTATGACCGTTCCCAAAGCTTTAAAATCTGAATTTGTTAGGAAAAATATTCTCCTCTGTTAGAAAAACATTATATTTTACTTTTTAGTGCTTTTAAATAAATGCTTTTTTCTAAAAAAACATTTTTTTTATTTATTGTGCCCATTTAATCCCTTTAGGGGATATTTAACCACGTAGCATTGCATTGTTACGCAGATTACGTAAGTATGCAAAATTTCCATTCATTGGGACACCGGGAACCCTTTCAAATTTGTCTCAAAAAATATGAAACAGACAGACAGACAACAAAGCAAGTTAAAAATAGCTTTTAATAATTAAAATATTTTTTGAATTGAGCAAAGCAGTCAAACATTCTTCTTAACTCATAAAACCGAAAGGTCATTTGGATAATTGCTAAGTTGGTAATGACATTTCTCCACCATAAGCACTTCAGTAAAGTAAAAACATAAATTGAGTATTATTTCCACGAAACGAAAAAATTTGTTAATCGAAATTTTTATTATCAGAGATGGAAATTGCGTTTTGTAAATGGTGGATAAAAATGTTATTCTCGGTTTCCTTTTAATTGAAAAGGATTTAAGAAAGCATGCTAACGGTAGAGATGAGTTTTCGGTCTTAATTAAACTGGATTTTTTGCATTTATTGAAATTGGACTTGGTCAAATAAGTTTTCGTCGTGTATAGACTGCATTATTGATTTGCAGTCGGTGGCTGAATGGGGGTTTCATTGTAACAAGCTAAGAAAGTTAGTCATGTTATCGGAACTTGAGCAGGTACCGAGTGATTCACGTAATATGAATTAATGCCGGAGGTGGGTGCATTCGCATCCACATGACGTGTTTGAGGATGCACATCTCCCAGATATGCCAGGCACATCCGGAGCGAACGTTTACTCCAGTTGACAATTTAGTTTGGGAAGTTCGGACCGTTGACCGTCTCCACATTTACATACAAGTATCTGCGGCTCATTTGCGCGTGTAAACTGCTGATTAAATGAGTCAGACGCTCCCCCGTGAGTTGTGACTCAATCAAAGATGCAACAAACGCGGCCGTCAATGATCATATTTCGCCGAGCTCCCGTGGCGTTTTTGTCGGTTTGTGAAAAGCTCTGTTTCAGACGCACAAAGCGAACGGTTTGCCTCATACAAAACCTTAAGACCACAGGGCAAAAACCTGCCGTGTCAGTCGACGCGTACTGCTTTATTCAGGTCCGGCAATTGAATACAAATCCCTCTATGTTCCCGGGAAACTCGTAGACAAGTGAAATATTATATAGGACGGAAGAAACGTTAGCTGACTGAAAGGAGCTTTTTTACACTTCGAGATCGAGATATCCGCTTTTGTCGATTTCAGTTTCCAATTTTTGCGTTTTTCGGACGTAATTTATCGCTTCTTGGGGTGGATCATTAATTATTTGCGGTCGTGGGCTTGATATCTCTGCCATTCGATGCTTTTTTAAAACACAAAAACACAAAGGGTGTCATCTCGGCCAAAAAAGTTTTTACTTACGTACACCACAAATCTTCGCCACCACGAGGGATGATTGCATATCTAAAAGTGTCTATTGTGGAGAGGACTCTTGAAAGGTTCTTCAAACACATGTAACAAGATTCCAGGCTTGTTTATCCAGACAGGGTGTTGAGCACAGCTTCAATTTCGACCAACAAATCGGAATTTTTATATCTTGTCCCATATTTTGCAGGAAGAGTAAACGCACTAAACGATACCCATTCGTAGTCATGAGCAGGAAATTTAATTTGGAGTAAACAAATTAGCGCCCCAATATTGTGCCCGAAATTCGGCGAAAGCCATCTGAAATTCGGGTCGTAATTTTTTTATGAATCCTGCGAGTAACTTAAAACTTCGCGAACTGAGTTAGATGTACTTAGGCTTAGCGCCGCTTCCGCGACATGAAATTGGCATATTCCCATATTTGCATAACCGAGTCCAATCCAATTCCCACTCACAACTATTTTACTTCTATCAAAGTTTTGAATCGGCGGCTAGGATTAGTTTCTTTGCAGGAATACCCCTTTGTGTTGTGCAATTGATTTTGTTTGAAGAACGAGGGCTTTATAATAAATATTTCAACGGAATGTCATTTTAAACTCATTCAGGATAGTCTATTCAATAAAAATACTCCGACTCAATTTGACGAACGCAATGCATAACAAACAGATATGCGTCTGCGAATGCCAGAATTTTTTCCACTTGAAGCGCCGCGGTTTGGCATTCCAGCAGCGCCGAAAACAATTTCGCACTGCGTCTGGCCTTATGTCACAACAAATAGATTTCCTGCATATTTTTTCGGGGAAAACTGACAAAATATAAATCGTGCGAGCGGCCGATCAAATTGAATTGAGGCGGGCCTTCATAGGCGAAAATTCCGTACTGCATTATGCTAAATCTTCTTACTAGCGCAATTGCTCCTAATCGGCTTTCGTTGAGAAAATTATCTAAGTCTCTCGGTGTGTAGCTAGTTTTAACAGTTTCAGACCGAGCTTTTTATAGTTTTATATTACTCTTTGGTTGAGTAATATTTCCTAATCCACTTACTAAAAGCCCGTTGTTAAAATCTTAATGTCTGATAGTTTCACTGTTCAGTTTGTTTACATACATGAAGAGCCATAAACACCGGATAGCGCAGTTAATGATATTCTTGTGGAAAGCCAGCTGAACTGAAATTCGTCCAGTTATTTCCGGCAAGGGTTTTTATACATATTAATTTAGTTTAATTATTTTCGTATTTGCCCACCTGGGGCGTAATACCTAATTTGAATATTAAAACAGATTAATTACGTATCAATATTGATCATGTGTTCCGTTGTACAAACACGTTTCGTTGAATTTTTTCGCCGTTTACAGGCGATCGATTCTTGATCAAACTTTTATGAATCCTGTGGGACTTCCTCCACCTAAACTTTCTATTTGGGAATAATCCGCAAGGGTCAGCATTTAGTGACTCTAAAACCATTCTATCCAGTCACCAGCGGTGTGCTTCGAACTTTACTACATACTGTACGAGTGTAGAATACAATTAATTTGGCAAAAATCGGATTAGTTCTTGTTTAACAACGTAAGTGGCAAGTTTTGCCCGAACGGCTGACCAGACACGAAACAGCGTTTTCTCTCGAACTAATAACGACTTATCGGAATAAATGGACTCTTTGTATTGAATCTCCACGTGTGTAAGTCAGTGTCGCCTGTCGGGAGGTTTATTCCTCATTATGTAACCTTCTTGTATAACGTTGCTATTAATTTTAACGTAATGGGTGGGCGTTCTATCTCTCCTACTTGAACCGAAAGCTGGTTACTGTCAGAAAAATTACTCTTCACCACTTAGCGGCTAAGACCAGTTTCGGGCTCATTGTTGTGGCATGAAAATATTTAGTTTCAGAAGCCAACATCTAATTTAATTATTCTGAAACACCTACATATGTATTTTTGGCTGTAGGAAGCCACATGGGGCTACTACATATCACGACTTATCACCAGTGGGGGAAAGTTTGTCATTCTGGACGGTCGTAATTGCTGTTTGGATTATGTCACATAAAGTTAATCTTAACGCGGCAAAAACTTCTGCTTTGATGTAATTTGAGAGAGATGTGTTTGATAAAAACGCTAGGATTTTTTCACACTTATCCTGGCATTAACGCTGTCTCACCCAAAAAATTAAATGTAATTTGAATTTGAAGCAGGGAGCGGTAGTGCCATTGCCCTTCACCATCGAGCATAAATTACCAGATTTGCTGATGTAAACTTGTATAAAAATAAATTCTAATTACGAGAATTTTCAAAAAGTACGTAAAATAAGTTCTCAAATATAATTACTGAAGAGAGAAGCGATAAAGTGGATTAAAAAGGAGTAAAACGCAAAAATAGACGTAGTTTCGCAGTTAGAAAGTGTAAAACGCTTTAAGAATAACGAAAAACTACGCGCAAAAGATGTGTTAAAAGTATGCAAAAAGTTTTAAAGCTGGGAAAAAATTAGAAAGTCTGCGAAGTGATTTTCTCGGGTTGTATTCCGTGACTAAAATTGTTACTTTTGTGTTGATTAAGTTTAATAAATTTCGTGTGCTTTATTTCTGCATAATTCCCTTTTACAAAAGTTCAGCCGGATTTTTAAAGTTGCGGAGAAAATCTTAAAAGCCTCTTAGAATTGTTAATCTTTATAAAATATTAGCCTTCTAGGAGAGCAAAAGATTTGATAAATAATAGATGGAAAATAAATAAGCACCACGTGTATTATTAAAGAGGCGGGGAGCTTTCAGTTAGCAATCCGTGAAGGGTAAAAAGTCTAATGAAATGCCTCCGTAATAAAAATAGAAATGCAACTTTGATATTCTATTGAACGGAGCGGAATTAAACAGCACATTATACGGTGAAACGTCCAGATTATCCACGCACTCCGTACTAACAATTCAGCACATGTTTCATTAATTTTTTCACATTCGTACTGATCCTGACACGGATTTCCATTCTATTGGAACAGCGTTAATTGTAACTGCAGTTGGTAGTCCGGGGGGCAGTTCGGCAAATAATTGATTCATCGCAGTTGGATGGTTTAGGGCGAAATCGGAGCGGAATTTTGCGTTAGTTTTTAGAAGCTGGATTACAGAAATAAAAAATTGTCCTGGAATTAATTTGCCAGTATTACTCATCGTTCTGAACCCACCCTAGCACAGCTGTTTGTGCTTGGTAAACATCGATAATGATCAGGGGATATAGAGTAACTACTCGGAGCGTGCTTAAAAACAAGCAATGTTTATTTTAAGGAGGTGTCGTCTTAACTTAAGCTCAACACCACTAATTTCACGGCCTATTTTTTGTCAGTGGTGCTGTCAACAAACCCACTTAGAATTTCAAATCTCGCCGATACGGCGATTTTTCACGGGATCTCGTCTGGAGATAAGTCAAGCGTGGTCGGGGCACCTATTATGCTCATTGGGAAACTAATAGTTTTAATTGCCCGTTTAAGAGCGACTTGAGCGGTGAAAGTTGGATAAGGCGCCTCGAAGCTCTGCGGTTTTGTCGTTGAATTAGCTGCGAATAAGCGCATAGACAAACCGAGAAATTAAATCGCATCTGGTCCACCGACTTTAAACTTAGTTACATACAAACCCACCAAATATCCCGGGTTTGGCTGGCTTTGCGAGCGGCTTTAAGCCCGGGAACAATTCAGGGGCTGATCGGAAGAAGGATGCAGGCGAATAATATTCGAAACGTCTATATTAAAAACGTGGCTTATGTGACTACTTTTCTAATATCGTGTGATCGTCTCGTACTACTACAGTTTTTTATTGAAAATTAACATTTGGAGAATACATTGTTCGGGGAGATAATAAAACTTCCGGAGGAGTTTGAAATATTTTGATCTCGTGGGAGTGTGGAAGACTCGCTTGCTTTGGATTTCAAAGCAAAAATTCATACAATTTCCATCACAATATAGCTGCTATTGGAAGGAGGTATTAAAAAGAGGGAAAACAGAAAATACCGGTGATACTTGAGCTCGTCAATTATCCCGAAATCGATTTTCCTTCCCTATATGGTTTCCAGCTCCGGAGGAAGGGTAAAAACGAGACATGAGATTTGCACTAATGAGTAGTACGACGCTTTTCAAGAGGAAAATGCATGACCGGAATATGAATTTTTCGCTTTGAGGGAAATAATTCGAAAATTACTTCGCCAACATGACACAAACTAAACAGAGCATTTGTGGGAGACCATGAGGCACCTGTCTTCGCCACCACCTGCGTCTCCATTAAGTTACCCCCGTTCTTCGGTCAATAAAAGTTTTGTTTGTGCTCTAAATAAATCTACGAGCGCACCCCCTGACCCTCAGAAAGCATTTCTGCAAATTATTTATTAAACCTTGTATAGTGAGATTTTTAACTCACGAGTGGGACACTTCTCACGAGCTTTATAATGCAATTTCACTCGTGTGATATACGACATTTTGTCTTATTATATTTTATCTTATACCATTGTATATTATACTATTGTTTTCGGTGAGAGAAATCAAATTTCTCTCACAAGAGAGATAAAGCTAAATCTAATAGTAAATCTGACAGCTGGTATAATGTACTTAAAATACTGCACCTGGAAGAAAAAAAGTATATTATATTACGATAGAAATGCTTCATTATATGCGAGTGAGAATTTTTACTCACGAGTGCGCTTGCTCACGAGTGGGACGCTTCTCACGAGCTTTATAATGGAATTTCGATCACGCGTGATATACGACATTTTGTCTTATTTTATTTTATCTTATACCATTGTACATTATACCATTGTTTTCGGTGAGAGAAATCAAATTTCTCTCACAAGAGAGATAAAGCTGTCAGATTTACTATCAGATTTAGCTTTATCTCTCTTGTGAGAGAAATTTGATTTCTCTCACCGAAAACAATGGTATAATGTACGTAAAATACTACACCTGTAAGATAATAGTAGTATATTGTGATAGAAATGCATCATTATACGCGAGTGAGAATTCTTACTCACGAATGCGCTTGCTCACGAGTGGGACACTTCTCACGAGCTCTATAATGGAATTTCGATCACGTATGATATACTACATTTTATCTTCTTATCTTATTTTTTCTTATAAAATTGTTTTCGGTGAGAAATCAGATTTCTCTTGCGTGAAATTTGATTTCTCTCACCGAAAACAAAGGTATCATGTACCAAAAAACTCCACCTGTAAGATAAAAAAAATACACTGTTGATTTTGGGATCTCGATTTATTTTCGAATGAAACTTTGAAGATAAGGCAAGAATCACCCGCAGCTTTTGTTTAAGCCCACCAAAGCTGGCGATATTTCTCATATTCCCTGGCATGGAGCTCGGTAATCTTAGGTAATGACATCGGGAAGAGCTGCCACGTCACTTTCCGCAATTAGAGCCGAGTTGTGTATGTTGTGCGTTGCAAAGTTTGCGCGATTAAAGTTAGCGGCGTGGTGTAGATGAAGCCGTAGCGCTTTTTGTGGATTTATCGGAAAGAAAGTTTTTATTCGTATTAAATTAGCGAGGCATTAAAGTGGCCTGAGGTGCTGTTAGTGACGATTTCGGAACTGTGCTTCGGCGTTGAAAAGCCCGGGGAATTTCCTTCGAGATTAGCTCAAGGAAACTTATCGATCTAATCCACTAATCACCTTATTAAAGTTTAATTTGTACACCCCCTTCGGGCCCAATCGGGCACCTTTATCAAGCGGGGCGAGTTAAATTGAATTAAACCCACCCATATCATGTTCATTGGATAATGGTAATATCGTTAACATCATTGTTTGCTTTTGAAAATCTCGTGTAAAACAGCGGCGCTCTCCGACATGTCGCTGTTGATCCACAAACAAAAATTGCGATTTTTCTACATGTTTGCGCCGAAAGAGTCCAGTTGGTGTTAATAATGCACTATTTGTTGCAGCTTTTTGTCATTTTTACAAACCGATTCGCTTTGTCTCTCTAATTGTACAATTTTGTCGCTCCGTTAGTCTGAACGTTTCGGACAGATTTTTATTAATGAAGGCTTTTGAGAGCAACTTCTACAAGAGCAGTTTGCTCATATTTGGCGACAACAATATTCGGGAAATTTAATAACCCCGCACATCTTTTTTATTAGAAACTTGAGTTAGTGACCGGGGGAGTGCGTTCGAGGGCGCTTATGCGGTCCTGCAAACGATTTATCAGCAGGATGGACCGCCTACGCGACCCAAATGTCAGAACCTGGACCTATTACTTTCCCATCCACTCGTGCACTAATTCCACTTTTGGCCGAAGAGTGTCAGAATTGATCACCGAGTCCCACTTCAAACGGACTTCAAGCGACGACAGAACAAACACAAATTCGGAACTCGAAGGGGATGACAAAGGAATACGAAATAAATGTCACACTTATTCTGACGTGCATTAGTTTTATTATAACAAGGATAATTTCGCTAACACACGGTGCTCACCCGTACTTCCTTGCGGTCCCATGCAGCCGAATCCTTACAAATCAAACGTAACAACAACGACAAAAAATCTAACACAAACCTGTAAACACAAGTAAAATCCTTGTTCCCGTGATTGGTCACAATCTCAAACTCGACGTACTTGTAAAAAGACGAGACGTTATTAACATTAAATGTTTGCACGGTCCCGCCTTCGGCTGTGTATCTGAATTCGCCTAAAAATAGTTTTGCCCCGTTCGGCTTCTCTAAACCCTACCCACCACAGTTAAAAATTATTTGCGCTGGGAAAAAATTACCCATAATTTGAAGTCTTTGGGCGCTGAGTCGATGCCCCCACTTGGGGAGATCGTCGGTGGAATGTGCTCCAAAGTGACGGAATCAATCAGAACATAATCAATAAGCTGCAAGACGGCTTTTCCGGTTTGCCCCTTGAAGGCCCAGCACTGACCCGGAGCCGTTGTGGCTTGAATCATCGAGGATGGGCCATGATCACCCTCGCACAAGCTGAATCCAAAGAGAGACTTGGGATTTGAATAGGGGGCAGCCTCCACACTTAACACTTTCCCTCCACTCGATTCTAAGGCAAAGTCCGGCCGACCAACTGGATCTTTGAGCAGGAGTTTCAGAGTTTCGCTACATTTTTTGTCTAATTCTTGTGATAGTTTCGCGTGGGGGTCTTCTCGTCTGTTGGGCCCTCCTTTCATCTTAGTTATATCTTCCTAGGAGCCCTGTCAGAAGTTTGGATAAGGAACAGGGATACGCACCTTAAGTTTACCGACTTCTTTTGTTATCAAATACTGCGAGTATATTACAAAGAAAGCGCCTGCAAGGAGGAGGAGGTAGAAACAGAAAAGCAAAAAGGTGCAGAAAGGCGAGCTGTTTCTGATTCTTCGGAGAGGCGGTCCTGGCTGACAACAGTAATCCATGTTATTGTTTGATAGTGCAGTTACAGCTTCATTAATTTTTCTTTCCCTGAAATTGTTCCGTTGTTTGATTTTACGACAGAAACTACTACCTGAATTTGTAAGGAGACGAGCGTCTAGTTCTGTTTACTCGTTTCGGTGTGCAACTTTGCTGAACATTGGAACTTTTAGCTGCAGTAAAAAATTGAACGATTGCTGACGCTTTATGACACTTACTTGAAAGGCGAGTGTTGTAGGGATGTCGGCGCGTTTGGCAACTATTGTCGCTATCTGTTAACAGAGCAAATTGCAAAAACAATCCCTTATGACTGTATCTTACGATCACCTGAATCTGACAGCTCGCTACTTTTGCTAACACATGTATAACTCATGTGCGGTTTCGAACATTTCCCAAGACGTCGAACAACTAGATCTCATTTACAAAATTGAAACTTTGCAAGAACCATTTTTTACCTATGAAAATTTTTCATTAGTCTTAGAGACGTCAAAGACAACCTTCTGGAGGTAGGAAAGTTTTCCCCGCAGAGTTGTGCGAACTTTCCAAAGAAGGATAATCGATGCAAAGCACTTACGGTAAACTGTTTAAACTCGTAGGTTATGAATTTTGCATCACTAACATAAAATCTACAATTCACGAGCACCCAACTGCGGTCAGGGTTAGCAGCTACAACCGATTTTACATCACTTTAAATATCGCTTCCAAATGCTGAATTATTTCGGACAGGGCGAAATCTGCTGATGTAAGACTCCTCTAAATTATTCCATACAAGAATTCGCTCGACCGCGATTGCTTTTAAAATATTTTTAATATTTCAATTTGTATCGCTGAAAGCTTTTAAAAATTTCAGCACACCAGTGGGACCTTGCCAGGTCAGGGCTTCAGACTCAACCGATCAAAGTTAATAAATTCGCTGTTTTCAAGAAAGCTCTTGCTCACTTCCCGGAATTGATTTCCTAGCTCCTGAAATGGGTTTGCGTACATCAACCGGACTCTCAAATGGGGAGCTTTATGTCCTTTGTACAATGTTGCATTTTGCATTTTTTTAAAGCAAGAATGTTTTGGCTTTTTGCGCGAAAAGTTATAAATAATTGCGGCAATAAAAAGGTTCTTTAGAGTAATGTTTTGCAGTTGGAATTGGGGTCTGTATAATTTTCTCTTCCGATTGTGTCGGCTGAAAAGTGCGGCACGTTGGACTACAGGAACGCTTGGTTGGTTGCGTATAACGAGAGAACCATTTGCTTGCTAATGTCGTAATCACAATTTCTCCATTGTGCTGTAAGCGCTCATATACGAATTTCTAGCCATAATTAGTGGAGAAAATTAATACAGAAATAATGGGCAAGGAGAAAAACTCCTTTTGTACGTAAACAAAGAGTTTATGTTAATGAGCGCATTTGACTCGTATCGCTGTTTACTTGAATGTGGCATAAAGCTCGATTTTTTATCAGAGCCTCGAGAGCACTCCTCCGAATAGACATTAAACTCACGTTTTCTTAATGCGATAAAGACAATCGCTATTCAGCGTCCGCCTCTGAGCCTTCATCAAATTGTGGATTTCTCCGTGGTTTTGTTCTTGTTAAGTTTGTCAAAGAACACTGTTAATAATTGAGCTGAAAAGCCCGATTCAGTCACGTATTTTTGCCAAATTGTTGGATCATGAACGCAATCAGGAGATCTTTTTACAGTTTCACCGGACTATTCGGAACTTTTAAATTAATTGCGTCAATTTCGGCCCCGGATCGATTCGTTCTTTGCAGGAATGTAATTACAGCACAAAGATAACGGAATATAATGAGGCGCGAATAAATCAGGACGCTCGCTCCGATAAATAATCATGCAATATGAGTAACAAGGACGAGGGCTTTTCCCGCCATTGTTCCGGTCAGCAAAACAATTCCGGGATACTCGTTAAACGCGAGCTTTTTGTTAGCGACTAGCATTGCCGCATTTAATCTTGCGACTCGACAAAGCTTTTATAATTAGACTGCGTTCTTTGATTGTCAGTTGAATTACAATGCGGCGAAGCGCTTATTAAACTCATTTGATCGGATAAAAATAAACAAACTATCCGAACAACCAGGCAAAACGATGGTAAATTTGATTAAACAGCGCCGGACGGAACACAATGACTGCAAACAGATTTTTTAACCCAAACAGTTGGCAAACATTTGGGATTAAATCGTGTGGCCAAAAAGGCGAATATTGACTCACTTAAATAACATTCAGAGAAAAAGTGAACCTGTATTTTGATCAATGAATTATAATAAATTTTATTACAAAAGTTGTGACGTTTTACGTTTTCGCAAACCGGTTTTTGTGTTTGCAATAATTCATTTTACTTCCGGTAAAAGTTCTGGATCTGAAACTATTTTCTAGTCACTACCCACAAGATCTATCTTCGGTTTTTTATTATTAAATGGAGCGAATGTGGCTCGCTTTTTGTCATTTTAATTCAGCGAGTGTCATTTGAGCCAAACGAGATTGAATTCGCTGAAAAATATCTAAAATATTTTGGTTTATCCACCTTGGGTAAACATCGCGCTTTGATCTAGTAGTCTGTAAAAACACGCCGGAAACGACTATCAGAAAATCGGAAGTGCCAGCTGAAACAACTGAATTAATTGGAGGAACGTTCTGTGCTCGACTCATTTGACAATTTCGTAATTAATGCTAAATGTTTACTATGTCAATGTTTGTTTGCGATGATATGGACTGAATAGCCAGCCGTATTGTACGCAATCGTTAATTTATAATTGTTTTATAACGAATCGGTCAGTGTGAATTATTTCATCTCCACACACGTTGTTAATTAGCTATGTTTTAGCGGTTAGCTGTTTACCTACAATTAAATATTAACCATTAATGCAAATTTCGGCAAATTAAAATCTTCAGCGCAATATAACTCCGAAACCCTCAGTTTTGTCGATGCGTGAAATTTATTTATTTATCGTCTCTTCCGGCCGAATTCACGGCACGAAAAACTAAACAAGTTCTCGAAGGATTTTGTAGTCCTAAATAAACATTGTCTTCTACACTGATTGTGCCGCGTTCCCTTTTCGTGAATTACCCGGGAACATCCAGACGATACCGCAAGACACGGAATTTCACTTGAAATTTGCACATCTAGTTACCACTTCCAGTGCACTCGTGAATGTTTGATGGGCTTTCAAAAAGCGATGAAATATTGATGCGAGCGCGATGTAAGAGATCTCTCATTATTACCAGATCAACAGTGGATTTTGCCACATAACGGCATTCAAAATCGTACACAAGGAAAATCAGGATCCAATTTATGCCTCCTCTCGATGAATTTGTTTCGTAAATAAAAGTTTTTTCCGAAAGCTATTACAGAGCGCTGCTGCATGCGGCATGTCCTGGTATATAAAACAATTAGCCCGGGTTGAATGCAACGTTTTATAACTTACTGAATAATTGAATATTTGAACTTTGCAAATATTGCAGCCACTAATTGCGTTTCGGAGTCTCCAGCACAGTGTTCCATCTATAGTAGTTATATCCCCTTTCGGTAACGGAATAAAAAGTGTGAAACTTGGGTAACAAGGAGTTACTTATTCAACTCCTAAGTTTGGCTGAGTTGAGACATGTTTTTCATAAAATAAAACTAATTACTTAAACACTCAGAAAGGATATTTGAGCGGAGTAGTTACTGAAGGAGTTGCTAAAGCAACAGCTGCTATTTGAGCCAGCATTCAAAGTATTTAACGACATGCGAGTCCCAAAGAGCCTACATTGCCGTTTTCAATAAGAAATTATTAGGCTTGTGACGCTGACAGCTCAATATTTTTGGCAAAGTTCGCGTGAAGTGAATGGGCCTTGGTGTTAATTTTCAATTAGCGAGTGTGTGGGTCGTTTTCCGTCTGGGTGATGAATAAACAGGAACAATAATTTGAGAACAGTTCGGTGTCGACTTACCCAAAGGATGTTTCAAAGAGCCGCCGCCATCGCTTTTGAAGTTGGATCGCTTCAATTAGGTCGATTCTGTTGAACTTCGGCACGTTGATGTTGCATTTTATTAGTCTCATAAGGCTATTGCGGTGAGCCAAATCGAGTAACAAAGTCTCGTGGACACGCACGCAAAACTTCGCCTATTCTGGCCATCTCGAAATTTATTTCTTTGATGTCAACTTGCGGTCAATGGAGCCCCAAACCTGCATCTTTTTCCCAATTCTGCGATATACGCATCCACAAAGCGAATATAAAACGTTCAGGCAACGTAATCCTGCCCAGGAAAGGGGAGATTAACCGGGGAGGGTGCGTAATTTACTTCTCTTTACGAGGGCGGCCTCTGCGACGAATCCAACTCAAATTCCGTTTGTTGCGGAAACCAAAGGATAATTAAAGAATCGTTTCTTTGTACAAGAAAGAATCCGACATCAAAGTTTTCAGCGGTCAGCGAGCTTTTTCAGCGACATAACAGCCATAGAAAGAGCGAGTTTGACGGGATTGGTTTCACGCCCAATAAAATAAAGGAAGGCAAATGATCCGTTCGGAGCAGACGGGGATCCGTTCCAACACTTGACTGTTGAAAGAAAATATTGCCCAAAAAATCCGAACTGGATGAACTACCCCGGCTTCGAATTTCCCCGGCAAAAAACCAACAGATCATGAGAAAATTTTGTGTTGGTTAAATGCAATAATCAATTTATTACTGAGTAATATGACGTGAGGCACAGATGGCGTTACCATTAATACGAGCCGTGGGAATCATCAATCTTGCGGAGCGTCATCCCGCGCGGTGGCCGGTTAAGGTTTAGCACAGAGATAGAAATATTTCAACCGTTCAGCTTATTTAAATACTCCTCCCTGCAAAAATGAAATTGCTCTAATCGGCACGTGTTTTGAAATTATCGGGAAGCGTGCCCGATATTCATCATCTGATACGAAAAACTGACAAATGACGCCGACCGTTGTTAATGGGATCAGTCAGTTGGGGCTGAAACAATTCACTTCCGCATTTACTAGCCCATTATTATTAATAGACTACAAAACTGGCTAAACTTTCCGGGCTAGGATAATAAACTTCCGGATTGCGCGTCTTGAAAGGTTCGCTTTTATTGTGATAGTACTCGGTCTATTTTTCGGCGAGAATATTTTCAAACCAACTGGAATCAACCCGACCATAATCCTTATCGATGGCTGCAGATCCGCTCTGTGGCGTCGGGCTGATACGACAGCCACGAGGCACAACTTATTCTTTCGTATTACCATAAGCTGGAATAACAGGATCCAAGGACGCATAATTCGCCCATTGTTTGCCGATAAGTCTTAATTGTGCAAAGCAACAATATAGCCGTGGCTTTTGTAATTGACGCGAGAAAAGAAGCCAAGATTGCAGCTGGATCGAAGAATAAACTCCGAATGCTTAGCGAAGTGGCATCCGAACCCCATGCAATTTCATGGACCGCTTACTCTGGCCGGATTTACACGTTATTGTTAAAGTTTTGGTTAGGGTAAAGTCGAATTAAACTTATACGTGGTGAACCACTCTAAAAAATAGCACTCAACACCTGAACAAAGCCGGTTAACGGCTCACACTGATGGCTCTCGAAGCCACTGCATTTGTAATCGTATCGGTGAAAATTGATTATGTGGTAAAAATGTCCCAAATTAAGTACACAGTGCGTTGCCGCAGTTTCGTGAAAGCCGAATTATGCAGAGGGAAGCTAATTAAAAGATCAGCCTTTTATGATGCTGATGAAGGAGTTTATGCTTTGTGTAATGAAAATTTATTTAATTATGTCAAATTTACGTTGAGATGAGTACATTTTTGCGTCGTGAGGGTCTTTAACGCTGGGCTTTTTGATGTGTCCCGAAATTGGACTGAGCGATTTCATTAAAATCTGTTAGTTTGAAGGCAACGCAATAAAGAAAAATGATGAGCATTGTTTGTTCCGGTGCCGACTCCATCGTTTATCTCTTCCGCTTTTCTAGATTCCGGTATTTGTCACCTCTGGAAGATATCTTTATTTGCAACACGCTGTGTTAACAGCGGTTGTCTCGTGTCACCGCCTTATCTGTATTCGCGAAAGTTTCTTCAGTTGGCGAGATTTGCGGAGATTGTTCCTTGCGACACCTCGAAATAGTTTGCGAATGGGTGCGAATTATTGAACAGTTTAATGTAAACAGTTTGTGAAACTTTGTGTAATCTTTTCAATATTGCATGCTAACAGGCTAATATAAAATACAACAACGAACTTTGGTTGATTTGCCGCCGGAGGCAATGAGCGCTATGAATAATAAGCGATGGGCCTTCATGTATTTATTATTTAGGCTTGATTAATATTTGCACTATTTCGGGGCGCGTATCCCGAGAGAAATCGAATGCAGTTGCAGCATGAAATAATAATGATCTTATGCTGAGTTATTCATCCGTATCAAAAACTCTCAAAGAGTCATTTCTGTTTTCTTTTTCCAGATTGCCTCCACTTGCAACTTTATCGCGATTCAAAGGATCGCTACAAGCAAGGCCAGACTAAAGCCTCGCTTTCCCTCCAACATTTCTTGGGTCTGGAAACTGGATTCACATTAGATAAAGAATCGAACACCGTAGCCATTCTCTGTCAGGACGTCGTAGTCGTCCTGGCTTTCGATAACAGAGAACGCTTGATGCAATGGCAAGTCAAGCTGAGCACACATTTAGGGGACGGCCCGCATTTTCTCGTGCTTGTATCGTCAACTCCGGCAAAGTCACGATTACCTCCAGGTCCCGCAAGACTGCACGTCCAAGAACGGGGTTTTTGTTTGACTACTGGAGTTCCGCCGCGAGTCGCGGGCGAATGGCTGATTAGCAACTTGCGGAGGTATGGGGTGGTGGAGGGACGGTTCTGCTTCGAGGGCGGCTCGAGGTGCGGGAAAGGAGAAGGGCTGCACGTGCTACTAACCGACCAATGGGAGGAAATTACTTCCACGTTAAAGGTCGCGGCCGTTGGCCAGCTGCACGCGTCCAGGAGGCGGCCAGTCTCGAGAAACATGTCAGGTATTACTTTTCACCCCACTTTATTATTCGACAAAAATTGAGACGTTTTTTATTAAAGTTATGGATAGCCCGCGCCGGCCCGCCCTGCGGTCTGAGTGCCGGGCCACGATGGAGTTGAGCGATTCCTCGATTATATCTCGTGCTGATTCTCCTTACACCGATTTGGAGAGCAATTATGGTTGTGGTGATAGTATATCGAACGATGGTTGGGGGGTGCCGCCGATTGAGCGTTGTATGAGTTGTATCAGCAAACTTGGTGCGTTATCGCGATCATCAACGGCGACTGTGACAATGGCAACGCCGTGTTGGGAACACACTTGTGACCGACATTCGATTAGCAGTGGTTCCGATAGTAGTGGTTGGAGCCAAGCGGTCACTAAACCACCGGCACGGCCCCCGAAACCAAATTCTGGGCCTTTAACTTCTCCCAGTAAGAAGCCGCCAGCGCCGGCTCCATCTTGCTATGACAATTACGACATTCCCAAAATCCCATATCCCGTGGTAAGTGTAAGATGATCACTTCATTGTGTTTGTCCCGATGAAACGAGATACAAAGAAAAAGCCTTTATACCTCCAAGAAGCTTTGAGCTTTATATAATGTCGGCTCCAAACGGTTTTATTATAATTTAAATTTGACTAGTTCATAACTATCTGCCTTAATTATTTTTTTGTTTGCGTCAAATACAGTAAAACCTCGCAACAACAGACACCGAAGGGGAATTTTTAATTGTCCGTTGTAGAGAGGTGTCCTCTAATGGGGGGTGGAAATTTTAATACTGGTTTTGTTACATTCTTACAAAAATGTCCGTTGTGAAGAAGTGTCCCTAACTCGGAGATATCCCTTGAGGGAAATTTCACTGTACAGTCATTTTTTAACAACTGTACTATCTGTCCAGATTATAAGATTTTAGGCACAAAAAAATCAATTTACTGAAGCTAATTAACTAAATTTCAGTTGCTTACGTTGATTTTTGTAAAAATTTTAGTAAAGTAGGGAATTGTTTGTGGGTGATAATAATAATAATAGTAATAATAATTTTTATTTCATAATACAGATAATTGCTTAAATGTATAATGCTATTGTCAGTAGACATATAATAAAATAATATAATGGCTGTATAAAGACACACAAATGTAACATTAGAGAAAGAATTCGTTTAGAGTATAGCAATTTTTTTGTGGCAATTTTTTTTAAGTTGGTTTTTAAATAAATAATTATCTCTTTGTACACATCAGGAAGAGTATTAAAAAATTTGCAAGCATTAAATTCCACACTCCTCTGATAAAGTACTTCGGCAATTCCGCTTCCGCTTTTCCGCCTAGTACAAAATGAGTTGTACCATTCTTTGGTGGGATTAATGTGATTTTTTGCAGGAGTCAAAATTGGACGAGCATTACGACACGCCTCGCAAGCTGAAAGAATGTTTATTCGACACAGTCCACAAACCGTGCGGTTGTATAATCCGCGTCCGCCAGCCCGAGCCGGAAAGGCCGTGCGTTTGTCAACGTCTCATGTCGTGCTGGTCTGGAGATGAAGACATAAACGCCCTTTATGCCACAGTTGACAGGAGTAAAAAATGTCAACGCAATCAACCCACAGCTGCCAACTACGCCAACATAGCTCCCATGTCGGCCCCCACTGTTCCTACTTCTTCCAATTACGAAAACATGGAATTTGCTCAAACTCTCAAACTGTACGAAAACAGCAAAGAAATCGTGGAAAAAGCGCGCGCTCTGTGCAGCAAATGCGGCCACGCTCAAGACGACTACCTCATGATGGAGCCCTCCGCCAGCAAGCCGGCGCCGCACCCTGGCTACATCCCCATGTCCCCGGCTGTGAAGCAGCGCCTGGGGAAGGCGCTCTCCAACAGCAACCCCAACCTGGCGCCGGCCCTGGACCGCTCCAACAAGCCCTCGGGCTCGGCCATGCTGCACGCGAACGTCTATCAACGAAAGCAACTGCTCGACTCGACTGATAATCTAGATTTGAAGCGACGACGATCAAATTCGGCTGATTCCAGCCGCTGCGAAGAGACTGAAACTTCTCCGTGTCATTGCGTCCAGTCCGTAGCTGTGAGAAGGTCCCTGTCCGTTCCGTGCAAATCCAATCGGGACTCGTCGAGTTCCAACGATTCCGGAGTCTTTGAGTTACCTCGCAAGGCGCAATTATGCACCGTCTCCACTTTACCTCGACGTTCGAAATCTTCAGACCCGCTCCGGGATTTGAGCTTTCAATTTAATAAGGCTGAAGGAAAGTCCGCCAGTGCCGAGGCGGAGGTTCCGGTCTGTCCGTCGGGATCGACCAGCAGTGGTACTTCCGACATGTCCGATTACTTCGAAACGCTGTCCTTGTCCTCACACAGCTCCAACGAAGCGCCGCCGCCGAGCTGCACGCTCAGACCCCGCTCGGGGAACGAATATCTCAGTCTGCAGAGGCTCATCGCACCCGTTCCCGAGGAACGGCATAACTAGTCTATAAATAGGAAGCAATAAATATTAACAGTATCTAGTACAACATTATATGATTAAACTATACATGTAATCATTTTCTGTATAAAATTATGACTTTATAATAAATTATTCATTGAACAATGAAACGGTTTTCCATTTTTCGCACGCCGGGAAAAACAAAGAGCAAGACGTTTGCGGTAATAACATTGCAGCTTTACAAGTCTAGCCATCTCGTCAGTATTCAAGTGCCTTGCTCAGCAAGCTTTTTGTGCCACAATGTTTCAATTGACTCCATTAAGCTGCAACAACACTTTGTTTTTAACACTTATTATCACATCAGAAGACATCATTATTCATCAACAACTTTACTTTTTCTGGTTCTTGTATAAATAATGCTTTGAGGTCTTTGGATTTCACATCAGGTGAGTTTATCGTATTATATCTAAGATAATATTAATCTAATATGTAATTAAAAAAGAATACAAGCGCATTCAGGTGATTTGTAGTTTTATTAGGAAAAAAAAAATTGGAAAATGCAACCTACTTTTTTCGTTGGCCGTTTGTTAATGTCAATGATTTTTCATTAATACCCTCATTTTGTGATTTCGAAGTTCATTCGAGTAGTAAATTATATTAATCAATTAATTAAATTATCAAAATGTTGTTTTAAATGAGATTTTGTGCCAAAAATACGTAAAAACATTATGTTACCCACAAAATTACCCATTTTTCATTTTTACTTATTTAATTATTTTATAGCAGACGCTCAATAGTGTGATATTAAAACTATACTTCCAACAGACTCACCTTGTAAGTTGGAAGGTATTGGTAAAACAGTGTTTGCAGCTAATCAATTTATAATTTTTTATCACAGTGATGCGTTCGTTAATTAATAACCAAATCAAAGGAAAACTATGCATCGCCTGTAAAATGGCAATATTTGATCCAATTTTTTGTGCGCGTGAATCAATTCAATTTATTGTTAATTACCTACAAAACATTTTTTATGAACAATTTAAAATTGCTTTCCAATTCCACGCCAGGTGTATGAATCGAATGCAAAAGCATGCGACTGGAAGAGTAATTAACTACTCCACTGTTTGATATTTTAAATTATTAATTAAAAATAAACGCAATAAGCGAATGACAAATACAAAAATATTTAATACATATGCAGACGTCTGTGTAATTGAAAACGTGTTGGCTAATTACACTGGCGTAAATTCCCAATTTTTGTAGAGTATTTTTATTTATTTAAATAAGTATTGATTTTCCATAATTTTATGGAATTCATTATCCTCATTGTGTCTGGTACTTTACCACTCTTTTCACCTAGTTTTGATTTTAATTGCCAATAATTACCAGTTCTCGGTTTCGCTTGTTTTTTTGACCCAGAAATTATTGTCGACAAACAATAAGTTTCAAATAAAAATTAGTGTTAATTGGTATCGACATGTCAACAATGAGTTTACGCAGCTTTGTTTGCTCGTAAAACAAGCTTTTATTCGGTGACAGAAAGAATGAACCGAAAACTAATACTGGAAAACTTTTCATTTGTAGTTAAATTTATTCCAAGACTCTAAACTTTAAATTCATGAAGAAAATGCTTTTCGACATAAAACTGCATGACATAGGTTTGAACTTACCTGGCGAACTCTGCATTAAACAAAATGTTTGACGTTTGTGACTCGGCAGTAAAATACTAAAATAAGATTACTGCAGCAATAAATTTTCGTTATTTCTAAACTGCAGTTAATGTCCTATTAAATTAGCGAAGCCACCGAAGTAAATTACTGGGAAACCCAATGTGGGAAAAAATATGTTTCGTTGTTCGAAAAGCAGGAATTATAATAATATCTCTCGCAATGTGCCCACTTTCCAAAAAAGAGTAAAAAGCAATATAATTTTATACAAATAAATTAAAGGATGAAAGTTGTTATCGGCATGATAAAATTAGGTAACCACAATTTGTGATGTCACCTCTCCGTTCTAGAAAACATAATTTTGAATGTTTTGCTGATTTGGTCCCGAAGGAGGAGATGATCCAAAAACGTGTCATGGATAGATATCGGATAGAGTAATCCGAGTGTTGTGTGTAAAATGAAGGCACTAAATCAAGCTTTAATGAAACGTTAGTTATTTGTATGTGGTGCCGAAGATTGAAACTGCAAGTCATTTGGTTCCGCTCTCGAAATCGATTTCGTCGAAACAATGCGAGGCACGAGAATGCTGGTCATACGCCCTCTTGTCTTCTCGCAATAAGTTTCGCTTTAAGAATTTTCGGTGGTCGTTTAACGAGATAAAAAACAAAAATTTTAATAAGATCTCGTGGGCGAGATGGGCTGTGCTAGATGTGTGATCGAATCGGTGTTAATGCGAGAGAATCGGGGAAAGGAAAGAAAAGCAGGAAGTGCGGTGGAGATTAAGATATACAGACTGCGCCATAAGTCACGGATTACATTTTCACCGCCGAATAATATTATAATTCGGCGCTTTGTTTCACGCTCTTTTATTGTATTTATCCAGCATTTCGGAAGACGAAACGACAAAACGTTTCGCTACAGATTAAGGAAACATATTTTCGCAAAAAATTATGCTTGGGCGAGTGAACAAATTGAATCATTTATTCATAAGGCAAGCTACACTGTTACTATCCACAGCAATTTTTTTTTCTTACTTTCCAATGATTGTAACTTATTATCGTCAAAACCACAGGACTATAAATATTTCTTCTTGAAGATTTTTTTTATTTCTTTTATTAACTAATCACGTGTCCAAATTGAACTAATGATGCTCACATTCAGTCGCTGATCGCAGATTTTATAATTTCACATTCTATAAACTGGCCCTGAGTTTTTATTTTTTGGGTTTATTTGACTTTAAACTTAAACTTTTCATTACGTTTCCGTTAAAATTCTGATATCTACGAATTTTTAGTTTTCAGCGAGGTTTTCAGCAATGAGATGTCTTCAAATTTTGCTTTTTTTATTTATTATCGAATTTGTTCCGAATTAATGTCGGTTAATATCATCTTTGCATTTATTACGAGCGTTGAAACTGTATTCGAGAAAAGCAAAAATAATTTCGTTAAAGGAAGATGGAGTGAAAAACGGTGTAAATACAGTAATTTCACTAATAAAATAACAGTGATAACAGCTTGCAGAAAAAATTTGACTCTTATCAGAGACAGAAAAAAGGCATGCACGAGTTGGATTCACCAACTATTTCCCAATTTCCAGTCAGGTATTTTCTAACTAATATATTTATATGAATAGGACTTAATTCCGCAACTTGACCAATTCACTTTTTATAAAATTTTGAATTTCCAAGACGAATACGGTTAGTGAAAGTCTGGTTAATTTTGGAAAAATCAGTCGATATTTAAAATAATCGGACATTTATCGCCAACTTTTGAGACGCCTTGTGATTGGTCTGTCTTACTGTCGGGTGTGCGTTAGTTCATCAGTATCCAATGACAAGCACTTGCACTTTTTTGTGCGGTAGATAAACAGGTTGGAGGTAATTCCTGTATTTTTATTGGTCAAATACGCATTCTTGGAACAAATGAGACGGTAAACCGGCGCTAGCCCTTCCCACGAAACTAGTTTTCGTCTTCGATGCAATGGCCCATGTTTCCAAAATTTAAATAAAGAATTAAATTTCTTTTATAGAATGAAAGAATGAATTTCATTGCTTCAAAAACATTTTTAGAGAAAAAATATCAGTACACATTCGCTACAGTAAAAAAATTCTTGTTCTTATTGTGGCTTAAAAATTGAGTAAACTTTGATAGTAGTTGTTGCAACAGAAATTCTACACACTATTGCCATAAATACAGACAAAGGCGGGAGGAGAACCTGGATAAGGCTTTTTAAATATTTTTAATTTTTATTATTATTATTATTATTTAATAACATCGTTGATCACAAAAGCAAGCTTTATAAATTTTAATAAAAAAAACGTCCGTAGCAACACTGAACAGATTTTTTTTAAGTTCAACTCTTTTATATATCTGATTTCAAAGACCTTTTCATTTGAATCCTTCCAATATTAGCTCGAATTGTTTTTTCTTCATCTTGGATTCTAAATAATTGCTAAATAAACTGTAACTTTAGAATGCTAACTTGAAAATAATGTGGACTTCGGGCCTCTTCTATCAAAGGTTTTTCCAGTTAATTTTGGATTGGCAAACTGTTTCAAATTTTCAATTAAAGTATAATATAGATGCTCATGAAGAAAATTCTCGGACAAATCATATATTTTGTTGGTTACTGACGCAGTTGAAGTTGTAAAAACGAGGTGACAAAACAAATATTTTTTTATTAGAATCCTAAACTGCGTTCGAAATTTTTTGAAAAACGGGGTGTTTACTAAACTTCGGTGTAGACTTCAAGGAAGTAGCGTAAAGAAAGTAAAGTCTGTTGTCTTTTGACACACCCTGTATAACTTTCGATCGGCGTCTTGTGTCTCTTCTGGTTTTGGCGTTGACCCGGCACGAAATCATCGTTTCGCTTTCAATAATAACATCCTGTAAGTGTGTCACAGGGGAAAGTGCTTCTGGGCGTCGCGGCCAAGGTGACATGGGCATCGATGTGGGCCACTGCGCAATTAAAAAGTCACCGTGTGCGGGATCCTATGACATAATAACCGTAACAACAATCGGGAGGTCGCGCCGCTTCGGCCCAGTTTCCCAAGTGCACCAGAAGTTTCCGCAAGCCTCGGCGGCGATTTCGGTGGTGGGCGTACAGGCCATAAAACCTCACCCGCTGGCCCGGATCCCCATACGTGCGCGATGCTCCTCGCGGTGGCCGTCGTGCTCTGCGCTTCTTCGACGCGCGGCCTCCTGGGGCGCAGCGGGGGCTTCCCCAAGTTCCCGGCCGATTCGTGCGGGCGGCGCGCCGTCCCCTGGCGGCCGGAGCGCGAGCCGCGCGTGGTGGGCGGCGAGGAGCCGCCTTACGGCGCCGTCCCCTGGCAGGTGGAGCTGCGGCTGGGGCAGCGCCACCAGTGTGGGGGCGCGCTCATCGCCCGCCGCCTGGTGCTCACCGCCGCGCACTGCTGGGCCGAGGGGCTGGTGGCCGTGGCGGGGGCGCACGGGCCCCCGGGGACGGCGCCCTTCGAGCAGACGCTCCGGGTGGAACGGGCCGTGCAACACCCCGATTTCCGCAAGCTGGGGCCCTACAGCCACGACATCGCCGTGCTGCTGCTGGCCGATCCTGGACTCGACTTCAACTTCCTGGTGAAGCCGGCGTGTTTTGCGTACGATTCGCCGCCGCCGGGCACCTGGTGCGAGGTGTCTGGATGGGGGGCTAGTGACCCGAAGGCGCCGGATAGGCTGTCGCCGGTTTTGAGGTCGGCTGCGGTGCCACTTCTTTCCCTGGAGACCTGTCGAAAGGATGGGATTTATGGAGGAAGACAGCAGCCCATTTTGGATTCGATGCTGTGTGCGGGGCATTTGCGAGGGGGAATTGACGCTTGCGGTGGGGACTCTGGCGGGCCGTTGGTTTGTGAAAGAGATGGCCGACATGAACTGACGGGAATTGTATCTTGGGGTGATGGATGTGCCAAGAAAGATAGACCGGGAGTTTATACAAGAGTGGCGAGCTTTTTACCATGGATTAGAGACTGTGCGAGGCAGTTAGGCGTTGATTATAACTTTTAAGGAAATTTTTCAAAATATGAGTAGCACATTGTTACTTGTGATTACGAATTTATTTTAGTTTTAATCATTGTGTAAATACAACTTTAAATAAAGAATATTTCATTCTTTACGTGTATTTTTTTTAATAAAAAGTAGACAAATTATGTTATGAATTTTATCGACAACGAAGAAATATGTTGTAAAAGTATCTACATTATGTTAACATGTTAACTTTTTTCGTTACTAATATGAACATAAATGTACAGTGAAACGGCTGTTTGCCAATTTACTGGGGATCCATTAAAGTTCCTCTGTGTTTTATTTTAAGTAATAAAGAAAATGAAGCTGGTTATTTATTTGAATGACATGCATATTTTATTAGGAGGCTGAGTTTTGCTGAAAGCTGAACACTTATTGAAACTTTGCAAAAGAATATTTTTTTGAGTTGATTTCTATGTTTACATAAAAAATGCTTGGGTTTTCAAATGCTTATTAAACACTTTTTTTAGTATATTTGGACTTTCAGTTTCGCCAATCTTAGCAATCTAAGCTAAATCACACTATGCATAAAATGACTCTAAAAAATAATCTTATGAGTTCAGAGTTTTCGCTTTTGCACGCATTTTATTGAACCTCGGATAAATGTTATTTTTGATAAAAAAAGACACGTTGATGTCCATTTGTTATCTCCTATAATATCTTTCTTATTTTTTATAATTCGTATTAACAACCTACAAGTATTTGTCATTTTTTTAAACTGTGTATTTTAATGTTTTTTAATTTTTTAACGACTTAAATATTCTGGAATTTAAGTTTTTTATACTCGTGGTATAATAAATATTTGAAATACTGTGCACATACACATGCACATTTTAATAATACTAAAAGAATGCCTTATGAGTACTGAAAAGTAAAATAACGGACCTTAATTAATTTTAATTTTAAATTAAATTTAATTATTTATTATTAATTTTAATTGTACAGTTTGAAATAATGTGCATATAATTGTGTAGAGATTCAAATCAGATCGTTTTTCTGGGCGTCTCTTGTGTATTATTGGTTGCCTGACTATGTAGTATTACATAATAAAAATGTTTCCTTCGTAGGTCATGAACAATGGTTTTTTATAAATCAATTTTAAACGTTAATACATATTAGTGTGTTTTACTTAACGGTGCAACAACTCTAGTATAAAGTATTATGTAACGTCTTTTCTTTGATTTTTTTATTGTTTTACCAGTTAGTGTGGTAGCTTTTTAACGTTAAAAAATATACTATGTTCAAAAGCTGCCATGAATGACAAGATTATTTACTGAATATTGTCTTCATCGTGTCCCTTTTCCAATATTGTTGAAGCAGAATGAATATTTTAACACTGCCTCAGCTTGCTTGCTTCAGTATTAAAAAAGTAAATCATCAGGTATCAAAATAAAGCCAAATGAAAAGAATTATTAGCTATTTGAAATATGCTATATTGTATGTTGCTGTAGAGCAACTTGCTTACTTTCTCCAACTGCGTAACCAAATTTCAGCCATTAAATGGGACTTTTACCCGCAGAAGCGCATGCGTTCTCTTTCAAGATGCCGATGTGTTGACACTCCATGGTAAAAGACGAAGTAGCAGTAAAGATGGTGGTTAGTAGTTAAATTTTAAATTAAATTAGGAATAACCAAATGTGATGATTCGTGAATTCACGGGTAAGTCCCTGAAATGTTGGCATTGTTACGTAACCCACCCAAAAAAGAAATACCCAAAAAGTGCTGATTTACCGTTAATCCCAAAATGACTGTAGGAAGTATTTCTTATTTTATGGAAAAATGCAAGATGCTTTGTGATTTTAATTATTTTGTTCCACTTTGACGAATAACGTGCTTCAGCATCATTTTGTGTATCATCTAATTGGAGTGATTTTTTTATCAGAATATTGAAAATTATCTTGAGATATTTTATAGTCTTTGGTAAATTTGTAGCATCCTGAGGGTGTGATGGCGTCAAATAGCGATGGTAGTGGAAGCAATGGTAAGAGTTGTCAATTTCTTCTAAAATATACATTTTAGAACTTATTATTTTGCAGGTACTTCGCCGAGAAACTTAAGCATAAATGCTTCAAGAGACTATGACACACTCAAACAACAATACGAAAAAGCTAACAGTGAATTAAGCAACTCGAGAAGACGTTGCGATCATGCTCTCAATGTAAGACTTTTGATGAAAAAAAAATAGCTTTTTTCTATTGTATTTTTTACTGTCGCTACTACTATGATTTGAAAATTATCAATTCTTTTACAAACGAAATAAATAATTTGCAATTCTAACCGTAAAACACGATAGTGTTTTATTGTTATCACTAAGCTGCCACATTTTTATTAGTTGCCATGGAACATGAACTTTGTAAAATAACAACATTTTTATTTCAATTTACTGTTATAGCAACGCTACGAAAGCTACTTTAAAAATAAACGGTTCTAGGAACTATTTTTTCGCTAATTAATACTTACTATAGGTTTTAACATTTGAGAAAAAAAAACATTTTTAGGATCTGGACTACTTTAGGGAACAACACAGAGCGGCAATGAACCAGCTAGAAGTCTCGTCTCAAGACTCGGCCTCTCTCAGAACAAGATACTCAGAATTGTTAAGCGAAAAACAGAGATTAGAACAAGAAAATCAGAGATTAAGAAAAGAGTTAAATGAGGTGCACCGACAACAGCAGGATGTTGTTTTGCTTGCAGAGAATGGAAATTCAGATTCTTTATACATTTCACATTCACAGGCTTTATCAAAGTTGGAACTGGCAAAAGATGAGAATAACCGGTTAGCGAAGCAGTTTGAACAGGAAAGAAACAACGCAGTATGTATTTATTTTTGGATTAAGATTGTGTCGCTTAGTTGGCCATGGAAAAAAATTATGACGAATTAATAAAGTAGAGAATGCAAAAAATAAGGGGCTAAGAATGTGAAATATTTGCAATATTTTCTACAGGAAGGAAAGAACTTTTCAGGAAGTTCTTTTTTTTAATCAAATTTAATTGCAGCTCACGTATAAAACCGAAGCTGTTCTGCTCTGATTAATTCTCAATGAAATGCGTTTTTTTATTTCTCTTTTAATATTGTTTAAGGACATGAGTATTAATTATTGTCAATAAAAAGAAAGTATATGACGAATTGTCTATATTCGATGTAACTTAGTCAAGTAACTGGACTATAAAATGCTTTGTAAATCACTACCTCGTTTCTCAACTTGTGATAAATAATTCCCCGATTTAAAATTATGTTTTACAGTTGTGTAATTAGAAAGTTTTTGTTCCATTTATTAATTATTTAATACATTTAAAAAATTCTACGCTATTTGGAAAGAAACATCACGTTATCTCCCGTCTTTCGTCACTGTTTACTCTCTTATTCACACCTTGTTAACCGCAATTTGCAGCCTTGATTACCCTAAATGTAATTTTTTAGCAACGTGAGATCGACAGTTTGAAGCAACAGGTGCTCAAATACTACAAAGCCCACCAGAAAGTCCAACAACAATATGAGGAAGCCGAGAAGCAGATCGTTGCAATAAAAATCAAAGCAAACAAAGAAGTGAAACGCTTAACCGACGAACGGAACGCAACTCTAGCCGAATACACTTTAGTCATGAGCGAGAGGTGTGCCCCCCTTATAAAACTTTACCATCTAACTTGCATTTTCCAGAGACCAAGTCCACAAAGAAATGGAAAAATTGAGCGACGACTTGGCCCAAGCCCTGAAAAAGGGCAAAATGTTGGACGCCGACAACCAAGAACTAGTCGGCGAGAAACAAGCAATTGGGTACCAGTTAGAATCGCTCCGGCGCGAAATCGCAAGCGCCCTCTACGAACGCGATAAAGCCTTAAAGGAGTGCGCCGACCTTCGCGAAAAGTTCGGCGAGTTGGGGGCCTCCAACGACGATAATCGCCGGAGGGAGCAGACGAGGTCGCGGCACTTGGAAGGGTTGGGAGGTCCTTGCGAAAATGTGGGTCGGAAGGATGCCCTCCAATCGGACGTGCGGACGATTGGCCAAAGGCAAAGGCTTGATAATTTGGACCAAGCCAATCAAGAGTTGGAATCGCTACGCAAGAGTTTAGATAAGGCGCAGACTGAGTTATCGGAGGCCATCCAAGAGGCGGAAGTGTCGAAAGGGAGAAGGGACTGGGCTTTTTCCGAGCGTGATAAAATCGTCCAAGAGCGCGAAAGCATAAGGACTTTGTGTGATAACATGCGGAAGGAACGCGATCGGGCCGTTTCGGAACTTGCCGAATCGCTCCGGGAGTCGGACGCGTTGAAGAAGCAACGGAACGAGCTCCTTAAGGAAGTCAAGGCTTTAAAGGAGATGCTTGAGGCGCATATTGTTGATCATGATGACGATCATTTCAGCGATATTGACGACAGTACCGAGATATTGGAGGTTGAGTTGACTTGTGACGGGGCGTCTGATTTGGGATTAGAGTTGGCTGGGGGTCGTGATGATCCCCATTTTCCGGGAGACGGCGCTGTGTATGTCGCTGCTGTGGCGGAAGGCGGAATAGCCGACGGGAAATTGCGACCAAACGATCGCATTTCCAGAGTCAACGATGTCGATTGTAGTGCTGTCTCACGGCGGATGGTCATTGAAGCTATTAGGGCTAGTCTCCCTGTGGCTAGAATCGTGGTTAGTCGGAGACGCCGACGGGGGCCTAGCCCTTCACCTAGTATCGCTTCACAGGTGACCAAATGGGTTCATACCGCTCGTTTGGTTCCTGGCTGCCACGGTCTTACCCTAAACACCGGGGTTTACATTAGTAGAATTAGCGACGGGAGTCTCGCCGCTAAAGACAAGAGTCTCTCAGTCGGGGACCGAATACTCCGAATCAACGAAAAATCAATGGATGATATAGAAAGCATCCATGAAGCCATGCGAGTCCTTAACGACGACTCCGTCGACGTTATCACCGTCACAGCGCTGAAGATAAGCCACCCCGAGTGTCCCAACGTTTTCACTCCTGTCCGCCGTCACAAGCGCGAAAATCGTAGCTCGCAGACGGACGAACACGATTATCTCTCCAACCAGCAAGAGAAAAACAACGGCGGGGCGTGGTTTAAAGAGAAGATTGATCTGATGAGAGGTAGACGTCATGCCAAAGATAACGATAAGAAAAAGTATCGGAACAGTTCGCCCAGTCCTTTGGAATTGGCCGATCCGGAGCAAGCCATCGCCGAACTGGACTTGGTTTTGGACAGTTATAGAGGGAATGCCAACGTCGGAACTGTGAAACGAACGAAACGAGGGACGAAGGAACAGGAGAAGAATGGAGGAACCTGGCCCAAGGCGAAAGCCACGGCGTTGCTTCAGCCAGTCCTTGGAAGTACCGTGGTGGTACGCAACAAGGAACGGCCTCCTCTGAGTTTGCTGAAGGAGGCAGGCGCCGAATATCACAGGTTGGTAACCAACTTGAACCAGACCATGGAATACTACCATGAAATGATCAATCATAATAGACGATTTCTTATCATTTAGAGTAGCGTGCTTAGTGGTTTTATCGCGGAATTAGTGTTTTGTATTTTTTTAATTTGAAGATAAGTGAAACTTAATTGTATCTATTACAATTTTTTCGCTAGAAACTCCACTCCTGTGCCACTGCCCATAGCTTCGGTGGGTCCGCGGGCGACCAACCGCCACTCCGTCTACAAAAGCGTAGACGGCGGTGGTTCCCACTTTAGCACCACCGGGGATTCCTTCGAAAAACTTCGTTTAGCCCAATCAAACCGCCTAAGTGCCAACATGAACTCGGACAACAGTCTCGACTACCCCGTCCATCGCTACGCCGATAAGGACATCCACACCTACTACAAGAAAAACAAGCTCGGGAAATACGCCTTTGACTGTGATCGCGACAGTGTCGTCGGCCACACTGAGTCTTCCCAAGGGAACAGCTCCGTCCCCACTTCCCACAGCCGCATCCACAGCCAGTTCTGGGTGCCCCCTCGAACTTACTACCCGTTCCATCCACACCCTCACGTCGATTTCGAGCATTCGATCCACCACACACACAGTCCTTCGGTAGACGGCGCCAGTCGCAAGGCAATCAACCCCGCCGGTCCGATGCCATACCGAGAGACGGATCTTCTGGAAGGAGGGACGTTTCCGCGGAAAAACCAACGATTCGTAGTGCCCTCGAACCCGAGCATCACTTCGAAAGTCAGTACCGGGAGTATAGAACGCAGCTCGGAACGGGGCAGTCCCATGCCCATTTTTCACGTCGAAGTTTTGAGCCCGGGCGAGGCCGGGAGTAGCGGCAAAGAGTGCTGTTCGTGGGTCGGAGGCCAGTATAAGCCGCTCCCGGGGGAACTTCGACGCGTGCACATCGACAAATCGAACGAACCGTTAGGAATTCAAATCAATTGTCGCGAAAGTGGCGGGATTTTTGTGTCAACTGTGAATGATAATAGTTTAGCGAGTCGCGTGGGGTTGCAAATCGGGGACCAGCTGCTGGAGGTGTGTGGGATTAATATGAGGAACGCCACGTATAACCTGGCGGCGAATGTGTTGCGACAGTGCGGGAATTCCATCACTATGCTGGTGCAATACAGCCCTGATAGTAAGGGACTTAATGGGGCGCCGAAATATTTTTTAATTGTGTTCTTGTAGAATACAACGAATTGGAAGGGTCAGGTTCTTGTTCCGGCTCTAGTTCAAACGACGACGAAGGTGATGGCGAAACCACACCGTGTAACTCGCCCAAGGAAATCCGAAAATCTCATCCAGTTGGCATAACTAAGTTACCACCGCCCACTTCGTTATTAAGGGTTGGGCAGCAGACCTCCTCACTACAAAGGCAAAATAACAGCTCCAGGTACTACTTCTATTAACTATTGCGTTTTCCGCAACAATCGGTTATAAATTTTTGTTATAATAGGGACGATGATGAGCCCCGTTTTCTCTACATCGAGACGCTGAAAACGTCCAATTTGGGGATTTCCCTAGTCGGGGGCAACGCCGCTGGCATTTTTATTCATTCGGTCCAGCCCGATTCTCTAGCATACCATGCCGGTTTACGCACCGGTGACCAAATCCTGGAATACAACGGGAGCGACCTCCGCAATGCCACGGCCGAAGAAGCGGCCTACGAATTGGCCAAACCGGCCGATAAAGTCACCGTTTCGGCCCACTACCGCATCGATAGTAAGTCACCAAGATAACCAAACCGCCCTCATTGCCTGATTTTCTCTAGGATACAACGAAATCAAAGACAAACCGGGCGATAGTTTGTACGTCCGTTGCGGTTTCGACCGCTCGGGAAACGAACACACGGAACCACCTCAACTCGCTTTTGCCAAAGACGATGTCCTCTATGTCGACAATACGATGTTTAACGGAGTTCCAGGTCAATGGCGTGCTTGGAGGTTGGATAATGAGGGTCGCCGCCAGCAGTGCGGAGTGATCCCTAGTAAATATAAGGTTGAGGAGGAGATGCTCCTACGGAGAGGTGCCGATTTGGACCAAACCGGACGCCCGGTTTCGGTCGGATCGTCCATAGCCCGTCGGAGTTTCTTCCGGCGGAAAAAGCACCAACGCCATTCGAAAGAACTGGCCAGTTTTTGCAGCCTCGCGGGACCTGGGTGGTACTCCGACGGCGGGTCTTTGCACGAGGAGCCGGCGCCTCCCCCGGCTTACCAGCGCGTGGAGAGGCTGCCTTTCCCCGAGTTTCGGCCGGTTTTGGTGCTGGGCCCTTTGGCCGAATGTGTGGTGGATAAATTAGTGAGTGATTTCCCGGATGAGTTCGGGCGGGCACCTGCAGAGACCCGGCGCTGCTCCCAGGCGCAGCTTGACCGGGAGTTGGCCGATGGCCACCTGGTGGAGTACCGCCGACGGGGGAGCTGCTGGGAGTGCGTCACTGTGGCCGCAGTGAGGCAAGTCTCCAGAGCTCACCTCCATTGTATGTTGGACGTGGCGGCAAGCAGTGTCGAGCGGCTCCATCGGCATGGTATATACCCGGTGGTACTCCTCATCAAGTTCAAGAGTACCAAGCAAATCCGGGAGGTGAAGGACGCCCTGAGGTACAGCTTGGATAAGTTGTCGGGCAAAGCAGCGAAGGAGATGTTCGAGCATGGGCATAAACTTGAAGCTGAGTACCGGCATTTGGTGACCGCTGTTGTAGCAGCTGGAGCGAATGTGGCACATGTTTGTGCTCAGGTTAAAGCCGCCGTTGATGCGGAACATAGGAAGAGTCAGTGGGTTCCGGTCGGCTGATTCATGTCAATTAAATATGTGCCTATTTTTCACTTTTATAACATTTGTACTCATACTTGATAATTAGTTTTGCTTGAATTTACAGGATACATAATCAGCAGTTTTGTTAAATTTATAACTGTTTTAGCTCGCACTGTTAATCAGTATTTTATATTTTATTTTTTGACTTTATTATATTGTACATATACAGTTTAGGTAATCTAAGGTGGTTGTATATTGTTTCTTTACTGTGATTATTTTATTGTTCTTATATTTCTTTTAAAGAAAATAAATGTTTCAAACATTATTTCACTTTTAAATTTCCCAGTCCATCCTCAGCACAATATTTAAAAGATCATCATTGACACACAGTGGTGGATTTAAATTTTTGGGAACTCTGGACGCAGCTGTTATGTCATGTTATGAGTTCATGACTTACGAGCGACCTGACGACTGAATTATTAATATTTACTTAAAAAAATGCTAATAGTTAACAAGTAAAACGTAAATGTGTTGTAGGCTACTTACAATTCAATCGTTTTAAAAAACGCTTACCTAGTTATTTGGTTATCTCTGTGTGTATTATAAAATGCCGAGAGGAAAACTTATACCTACGGCAAAAATTTTCCATCAGCTTTTAAAATATTTGCACACTATCAAATTCACCCTATATGTGTAGAAAGACCAGTTATGAACAAAACGTGCTTTGCCGAGGCCCTCTTCAGCGTAAAGCCCTCAACCACTGAACAACTAAAGCAAAAATAATTTCCGTTACTCTTAGGCTTCTGTATTTTACACATTGTACTTTCTGTCTTTAGTCCTAGAGGGCAGCAAAAATATTGGAAATGGACTCAATGATCATAAAACATATAAAAGTGTCCGCTGTGCTGAAATTCCACAATTTTCTAACAGTAATATAAAGTCGATTTTTATCTCAAATAAATTCTAGAAACGTAAATTGCATTATTGATATACAGCTGAATACCATACTATAAATCACTACTGTCTCTCTGTCTTTAGTTTTTACAATGTATTTTGCTATTTTACATAACAAGTATGGAAACTTAATAGAGATGTTTAAGAAGTCTATTCAAATAGATTTTTAACAAGACCAGAGAGTTAGGACAGTAGTGACTTGACTTGAATGGAGGCGTTTATTAGCCATGTAGATCCAGCCTATAGAGTACAGGGTCTCCAGAAAAACGTTTTTTCGTAAATAATTAAAGCAGCGGGCAATCAAATCACTCCCTGATAGTGATTTCCCTTGAGAAAGCACCCGGGACGTGTTAACAGTACGCTCTTCAGTTAGCTGTGATTTGATACACTTTGATGGATTTTTACCGGTTCTTAATTTCCTCCAGACATTTGAGTAATAATTTGACAACCACATGTTTGCGACTTCCTTTCTGAACTGTTTTAAAAATCAATGTTCCTTCTCAAAGTGCTGATAGCTGCGAAATTTATGTTTCAATTACTCCCGTAATTGCGTTTTTCGAGTTGTTTTTGCGCCTAACTTCGAACCGGTTAATTAAGCCAGTCTTTGAAGTAAAATCTTTTGAAAGAAAATAACTCTTGTAAGTGATACGATCCTGTTCCGCTCCATTATCAGAACGTAGGCACACAAGAGTAGACAGCAACACTTTACGGCTGCTTTAATTGCATCAATGCTGGAAGAACGTTCTTATCTCGGAGGAGATGAGATAGACACTTCCTCCTCCTGAATTCCCATGTATCCTACTCGCGACTGTATCAGCAGGTCTCGTTACCTCTCAACTCGCATAAACTCGCAGATTTACGAGTTCTATTTGCGCTTTCGCCTAGATTTATAGTATTCTTTACTTCGTCATTTGCCCCACAATATGGTAATGACGACGCGCTCATATGGAACTACTTGTTACACATGGATTTACACTCAATTACGTACATTCTCACAAATTTTAAAAGCGTAAATTTAATTTAAGCAGGGCTGCTTCCCCAAAATGCAAGGTTTGTTTCGTTGATTTATACGTTGTGTAAACATGACACAGTGCAGAAAATTTCTACAAATTAAATATGCAAAAATTGCATAAAGCGCTCCAAAGAAAACAATGTTTGTACAAACTTTTTGACGTCTGTCTAGCTTGTGATTTATAGTAGCAACCGTAAAATGTTTGAAAAATTTTAATCTTACCTCAGTGCACATCTGCATCTTACACTGTCATAAAATTTTACTTGATTAAATTTTTTATTAACTCACTAACTCTCAAAGTAATTTGTAGCAAAAAAAATCGCACTATTTAAATTCATCAAAAATTAGCAAACTAATTGCTGTACAGTATTCATTAAAATTTTTAACTTGTTTACTGCTATAGTACATTTTAATTAATCGTCACATTTACCTACTTTACTCCATTTTTCTACGCTCGTATTTGCTTTTATGTATGAAAGTAATTGCAAATTAAACTCGGCATTATGGCGTCGCATAGTTAGTATGAATAACAATCACGGACCACACACGAATGCTTTTTAATAATAATGATAATGATATGGTGCACATTTTAATAATTAACTGACAAATTATAATTATTGAACAATATTTATAATGCAAAAGTTTCAACAAATATGCATTCATTAGTTTTGGGCAAATTTTCATTAGATAACTTTTTCAAAATTGGTGGTTCGGGGTTTTCTCTATTTCACAGTGTTATCTACTTGTTTTTAATGCACAAAGCACAAACCATAATCGAAGGAGAATATTTTTCAACAAATTTTTGAATCTGTCTGATATTATTCGAAGCGTCACTTTTAACTATTTCATTTCCTGGCCGTAGCGGCACGAAACAATAAACTTATCTCATTTTCTTCCACCCAGTAGTTCCAACTGTTTTGCAAATAAACGAAACTGAAGAAGCTCGTTTGTAACTTTGTCGTAACACCGAGTTTTTGCATTCGGTGCTGGTGTTTCAATAAAAGAACATCGGTCATCAGTCATCGCAATTATTATCGATCAGAGCCCACCTCCACCCCACCTGTGTGAAGCACGAGGTGTGCCAGAGCAGGCATGAATGGGAAGAGAACGTGGAAGGGATATAAGGCTGCAGCTTCCGTAGCCTGACGCATCTCTAACCGGCGCTTTTCAAACGGCTTTGCCAGGATAGGAGCCTCAGTGTCACTAGAGACCGTCGATGTTGCGAGTGTCCTGCGCGTCTTCATGAAGCACGTGCCAACATTACGACCCCATTTTTAAATAAACGGCTCCGGGCTTCCGGAGAACCGTTTCCGGGACTCTTCCGGCCGATTGAAGCTGCATGTTCCTCACCATTTTCACACACCGTGATGATCAAGTGATCGAGTGCTTAGCGGTGCCGGTGGTTTACTTTCCCAAAGGTAAAAGCTCCGAAACTACCACATTTATTTTTTGGAAATTTTTCAAAAATTGATTTTTTAATAAAACGATAACGAATGGGGACGAAGTTCAAGAACAATTTTTCAACTTTAACGAGGTGGAAATTTTAAGCACAAAGGCCTAATAAGCAATTTCCGATTCGTATATTTTTATTTTTAGAGAGCAGATATTTTTTACGTGTTTTCTTTAATACTAATTATTTTCTATTTTAAAAATCAAACAAATAGTGCAATAAATATTTGCGTTACAGTGGGTATTAATAAATAATTAATGTGTCTACCATATGCTACCATAAATATTTTATATTTTGTGTTCAAAACATCCGTGCGGATTCTGGGTCCTAGTTAACTTAAATCATCGAATCACCCTGTATATCACTTCCTCTGTTAATATTTCACACGTTTCGGTTTTAATGGAGCCATCAAGCTGTCGTCTCAGGAAATGCAGCAAACGTTAAATATTAAATGTATTTCAAAATATTTATTGCGCTTTTACTGTCAATGAAGCTTTCAATAGCTTCGCCCAGCTAAAATATCTTCAAGTGATTCTTTCTGTGAATGGTTAATTGGGTCCGGAAAGCCTTATTTTGCCGCTTTATATAAAAATATCCCACGCGTTTGTGCGCTGTCCAAATGAGAATAAACCTAGAAATCTCCATTTTAATGATGATATCGGATCAAAACCGCGCCGTAAAAACTAAAATATGTTGGAAGCGAGTTGTAAATATCGCCGTGTCACATTTTAATTTTGAAATAGTTAATGATGCTTGTTATAAAAATCGAGTCGTTAAACTCAGCTAAATAAAATAATCCGCAGTTGGACGAGGAGAAGAATGCGATGGGAGACATCGTTTGGTTTTTATGTCTTATTGATTTTTTTCTTGTGTACGTTATGTATTTTGTTCCATTTCGGGATTGGTGAATTTCGATAATGCGTTTCGAATGACTAGCCAAATGCCAATCAAAGGGATGGCCAATATAATTTACAAGTTTCTCCAAGAGATACAATATGGACCAACGCCACTTCGCCCAAGAATGATGACGTGGTCTTTTATATCCCGAGGGTTGGGTGAAATCGGTGGAAAAGAATAATAACATTTAACTGCGTTATTTACGTTACTGATAGCAATAAAGTGGAAGAGCCCTCGTTCCATTGAACAATGCGGGGCGATAAAAATATTGAAAATATTGCGGTCGCTAAAAGTCAACTACTCAAATTATTCATTGTTCTAACAGGAATTAGCCTCAACACAGACGATTTTCGTGACTCCCTGCCATGCTCAGGAATGTATGAGTGCATGAATCTGCACTTTCCTCTCAGGAAAAGATGCCAGTTTATGTTGTACGTCATAATTTTAAAAGCCATATGTTTTATTGAACTTATTAACATTTTAAGGTGTTGACAGCAACATAAAGAAAATCTCTGAATGGCTGAAACCTGTTGTAAATTTTAAGTACTTAACGTAGAGGTGCTTTGCTTGGTCATTATATTTTTTAAGAAGTGTGCTACGTTTTTGGAAATAAAATGATGTTATTAATTACGAATTAAATTTGGCTGAAACTGAAACGGAGGAGGTGGTGGATAACTACAGCCACGGTTGAAAGATCTTGATGAGCTTGTGGCATCTCCGCATAATAGAGGATTATAAGTAATGGTTGTCTGAGTTAGTAAACATTGTCGTGGCATAGCACTGTGTAGGTGCGAGCCGTTTAAATTTAATACGAAGGTGAAAAATTTGTTGGTCGGTTCTATTGTCCGGAGGCACGCATTTTCCACCTAATTTTCAATACAACAAGCACGAAGCGTCGCATGATCGAAACAATTATCCGAAGAGGAAGCCTTTGCTCTTAATTAACCACGAACGCCCGAAAAAATCAAATAAAATTAATGTAGCTGTAAAGGAATTCGTCATAGTTCCTATATTAACGCTACTTTTATGGGCTTATAATGCGGAGATACCGTAATGATAATAATAAAAATAGTCGGAGGAGAAATACGATAGAACCGAAGTCATTTACAGTCCATTATGAATAAATTAATTTTTGAATTAGGACCGGCGAGATGCGTCTACTAATGAGAAGCCGAAACGAATTCGTGTTATCGTCAATTTATTCCGGAAAAGTGAACAAACCCATTCTTTTGATGCAGGAGGGTTTATTCTTTAATTTGCCTCTAAATGTTTGCATTATTTTAATCGAGAGATAGCCGACATTTTTAAACCCGATACCGATCAACTATTAATTAAGATGTTAATTGCTCGAGAGATACACCCACGACGTGACAACGAAACGTTTATTAGTCTTCGCGAATTTTTTCGGGAATAAGCGCCATTACGTATGCATGGAGGCCATAAAATATCAGTTATTTAGAGTATAGTAAATATAAATGAGTGGCAGCAAACGCTTTCTTTATGTAAATTCGCCCCCAGAACAGAAGAAACTTCATCTCAATCATTTTTATTATCAGGACTCGCTGCAGCACAGATTGCTACATTTTTCGATAAGAGCACGAAATATAACTTAAGCGCCGGAATCCACTTCTAGGATTTTGCAGCAGAAACACTTACTCGTATCGATCACCAGTTTTTGAAATTGAAAACGGTGTTTGTTTCGAAAAAGTGGCCACATTTTTTGCCCAAATCAATATGAAAACGCGGACTGCATCTGAGGAAACCGCGCACTCAGTATGGCCAAACAAGTGTAATTATTTATTACTTACCCAAGAAGTGGCTCGAATATGATGAGTTGCTTATACATTATTGAACAGCACACATTGGCGCAGCGAATAATTTGTCAAATATGTGAGAAAAACGATTTATATTAATTTAAACATGGAGTTTGTCACAGTATTTTCCTAGTGATGTTTTGTCTATTGAACTTTTGACCCTAGGGCCGATAGCCCGCACACTAATTTTGGTGTAAAATCCTAAATTTATAATCTGGCGGCTGCCGGCGAGATCAATTTATTGCTTGTTGTATCAGTTCGGGAGATAATCCAACTGTAAGCTTGCAGTTGCATATTTTACCGGCAAAATGTTTAATCTACTTGTATCAGACGGATTTAAAGGATGATACGTCTAAACACACTTGGAAGTTGTCCCAAAAACCGTTTTAAATATTCGATCAATAACGCGAACTGTTATATTATTAGCATTTATTGATATTCCCTTTCAATTTTATGTACGACAAATGTTGACTAATGACGCCAAAACCCGGTCAACTGTGAGGAATATGTCAAAGCATTTATTAAAGTGAGATATGGCAGCGCCATATGAAATTTCAAAATAACCCCGGATGGGGGAAATCAAACAGCACGATTGTGCCTGTGTTTGGATTTAAATAAATTTAGATGAGCTGGAGAGCACCGTTTTGTCAAACTCGCCACGTTTTCTTCCACTCAGTTTTTCGCGTATTTTTAGAAGTGCATTTCCGACCGCTTTCACAATTTTTCCACGGAATAACACTCATGCTTTCTCGAGATAAATATTTTTTTAGGCGGAATGACTATCCGTTCGATCCGGTTAAGCAATTTGTCTTTTTAGTGCTTCATCATTCTGCAACCTCTAGCAACTAATTGCAATCTTGATCGTCATCACTGTAATTTACAATAGGTGGGTTGCACGATTTGCAAAAAATTGTTGCTAATTTTAGAACGAAGGCGCGCGTATTTCTGCCTGGGGCCAAAGAAATTTCCGACGTGATTAATAATTTCGACTAAAGTTGTGTAAATTTCAAAAATGTCTCGTTTATTCTTGTTACAGTTTACTTGAAGAAACTTTTAATTTGTACAACGTTTCGTACTTTCTTTAATTCATTTTCGGGATTAATGTGGTGTTCCGACTCGAATTTAGGTTTCTTTCTAGTCTAAGTTAATTCTGAAGCACGTTCCACTGACAGACATAATGAGAATGAAAGCTCGGAAAGCGCGACAAGACATACTCAAGATGACGATGCGGAAATATAAGATTCTCTTTACCTGGAGTCTTAACAGCATAAATCCACTTCGTTATCTTGTATTTAGATGATGACTTGATGGATGTGTTGAAATGAATCGGGCTTTGCATGGAGTTTCCACAATATTAGCATATAATGATGCAGCATTGCAGAAGAATGTGCGTTTGTTGTTTATTAATGGCTAATGTCCATGTAATCGATGAAAACGCACCGCATGACGAATTTTAAAAGTGTAGGGCTATAAACTGCAAATTGATTCATTATGGGGCCTTTATTAAAACTGCACTTTTATTTTTATTTTTGAATAATAAATTATTTATAAGGAACTTGAGGGACGTGTTTGGGGTGTAATTACAGCCAAAGTAATTCTTCGAATCGTGATTTTTCCCGACGCGAATGTGGGTTTTACAGAATAAGCTCTTTGTTAATCAGGAAGGGGCGTAAAAAGCCGCTTTTTGCCACTAGATTAATGGATGAAAAAAACAGCGGTTAAGTGCGTACGAGGAGAATTATGACCGAGGATTAGCTTAGTTGAATATGAATACAGCGATCCTTTTTCACCAATTGCATGATAAACTTCAGAATCCGGGCGCGTCCTTAAACTGTCCAAAGTCCCCTAAGATGGATCCTCTTTCATCAACTGGAATATCTCACAAACTTGCGAGGATTTAAAAGGGAGAAGCCTGAATTGGATGGGCGAAGTGCAAGTCAGAATCCAATGATTTATTTTTGCTTCCTGTTGCAAAATGTTGTGTGGCTTGTCTTTTAATTATTTAATTGTAAGAGTGATGGAAGCACGTCCAGGTTATGCTTTCGGAATATGAAATGTTGAATCGTTCACAAAGTCAGCACGCATCAATGCTATTGAATCAGAATTACTTATGTTGCCGTTCGCAGAAAATACGTGGCACCTGTCATTTCAATATTGGCAAAATTTGGAACAACAAATAAATCACAATTAGTTTTAATTGGACGACTCGGTATAACTAGATAATAATTACTCCAAATCATCGGTGCCAGCATTTGAATAATCAAATATGATGTATTGTGTGCGAATATTCACCCAATCAATAGTGATTTTACCTGTTTTCGAAAAAACAGTTGTTGGAATATTTCGCCTTGAAATTTACTGCGCTATCGGCTTTTCCGTCGCGTCTGGACTTAAATCAGTAAATTTAAAACATAATTCTGGAAATAGTGGCGGAGCGAAATTTATTTCTCAAAAAAATTTTGGGCAAAATAATCCACTCAACGCTCGTGTCCTAACAAGATGGGCCCTAAACCCATTGTCCGATCCTGAAGCTGGCATCACATGTGGAAGGACACATGTCTCGAGAGGACTCGAATCCTTTCCGAATAAGTGTTGTCAAGGATCAAAGTGGATCTCAAATTCCCGACTCGTCTCCAGTTAATTTGCGTGTTTTATTCATCGAGGATCAACCCCCGAGCTTTTAATTCTTTCAATTAAGATTGCGATGAATTTATTTCAGTAAACTGACGTCACGTCGATAAAAATAAAAATCCTGGGTCATTGTGGAATCGATTATCTCCGACAAAGAGTCTGAATGCGTGCACGGTTTTTCACAAACTTTGAATTGCCGGGAGTTTAACTCGACTAAATTAATTGAAATGAAAACGTGGCGAAAACTTCAGATCGGTCTTCGCTCGGTTTTATTTTATTCCATTGTTAAAGTGGATTTCGCGCCGGAATTGGGTTTGTTGACGGAAGAGGCGTTTTTGATTTGATTATCGCTCATCGTAGGATAACTTTGATAAAACGGGGCTTAACCAGTTACACTAATATTAACTCACGTAAATTGTGTGAATGGAGTTTTTTCGAACGGCCGTTTGTACGCGTTCTTTAATTTGTTTAATTGCTCTGTAATCAAGCTGGGAGCGCTGTTTTTGCAAATGGGTCGTAAACAAAGTCGTAAAAGTGCATTTTTGCGTCCGAATAATTAGGCACGACGAGACGTTGTGTGCAATAAACTCTATAATTACCTGAAGTCATTTTTATTAGATTTTTTGCGTGCAAAACTTTGTAGGGCACAGATCAATTCAAGATGACCTAAATAAAGTGCGATCTTTGAAATAAGAATGAAGGGAAACATCAAAAACGTTGGTTTTAAGGATAAAGGATGAAGGTTACAATCATTTCAAAAGCTTTGTGTTCTTTGCTCGTTTGATATACCGATTTGTGAGCTCAGATACTGCACCAATTAAGTAAACAGTGGGGTTTTGCAAATACCAATAGCCATTATTCTTTGTAAGCACCGTTTTATCGCCCTATAATTTTTCCATAAATGCCTTTTACCATTTACACCCACTCTACACTTGGGGTGACAACACACTCAAATTTTCCCAGAGTGTACAAATACTACGATGCTGTATGATTGCCCGAGGGATGGATAAGTAGACTGACAATTCAATAGTACTTGACCCAATTGTTGGTGGAAATCGCTCCATTTGTACATGAGCGAATGCAGAAATAGCAATTTCACGGCTTTCAGGCTATGTAAATTGTTTTTGATAAGTATTAATGATAACCTCTTTATTTTTGCAACAATGGTAGCAGGTTGGACACTTACAAATGATCCCACTGCAAGAAAAATAATCCGATTGTTCGAGACGTGCATAAACATGCCGAAGGAATCTCACAATAAGTTCATCTAAGATTTTGCGAATCCTGAAATAACTTTTCATGCTGCGCTACATTTTATAGCAAACATTTTAATAATATATGAAGTGAAGGCTCATTCTTGAGAGCAACCGTTTCGAAAACAATTTTGATGCTTCATACAATACGTAAAAGTGTGGCTGCAATATTGCTACATTTCACTCAAATCTTCAGCAAAATTTTGTGTGCGAGATATTGGCTTTACTCACTTTTAATAAAATTTCACTACACAACACTAAAGATAAAAATAATAAGACGCCAATCTCTCCAGCTACTCGAAGAGGGCGAGATTAAAAACGTTGAACCCCTAATGAGAATTTCGGCCTAAATTCGGCTTTCGCAGCAACCATATTTCGGCAAAAATGGCCATCATTGCGCGATTTTCATATTAATAAAACACTTTAAAAACAAACAAGATTTTTTGCGTGACGACCAATAAAATGGAATGATGCTGAAGTAATAGAGAAAAGATACTGTTCCCAATTTGGGGAATTGGGAAATAAATTACTACAATTTTCTTTAACTTGTTTCTGATTTTCAACGACAAAAAAACAGCGCTGTAATTATCCTCTTAAACGGACGTAAATGTATACTTCACCACTTGAAGTATGTTGTTAAAGTGTAATTAAATAATGCTGTTTATTTTGCTTGGACAAGTATGTTGTATACGCGGATAATTATCATGTCATTTTGTTCAGTGGCAACAGAGCTTTTTTGAGCTTTCTTATTATTTTTTTCGGAAATGATTCCGGGGAGTAGTTGTCCAAGGTAATGAAGTGAAGTCTCTCAACCTCCCAACAAAGTAAGCAACCCAACAGTGGACTTTAATTAATTATAAAAATTTTACTACTACATTTTCTTATTAGTCAATTTACTTCCAAATAATCATTTGACTCATTAACCAGTCCTCTTGTAACAAATTGTGCGAGTAAACTTGATTAATTGGTGTGGAATGACTGGTGCAAAATAGGAAAGTAACAGATTCCTGCATATGCAAAAAATTGAATTTGTTTTTAAACCGTTGTAGAATTAATTGGAAATTAATCGGATTCGAGAAAAAGCGGACTGTTAATTGTCATTATTTTTTCAATAACCGGTTTTCTAATTAAATCAAACACCGGACTTCGAGAACGTCATTTTGGTTCCCAAAAGCTGGCAAGTTAGTTTGCCTATTGATGTGATTTTACACCTGCGTTGTGTTGCATTTGTAACACATACTACTGTAATTTACTTAATCACCTACGCTAGAGACGCCACGCAGATTCATCAGGGACTGAATGCAATGCATTAAATAAAATCCAATTTAGAGATTGAAGTTTGCAAATCCGCCAAATGCTTTTTGCTTCGTGCAATAATTTTGGTCAATTTTAATTAACCTCTATGTATGCAAATTAATGAAAGTGGAGTGTTTACAATTTTTAGTCGGAGTCTACATTTTCGAGTTCTTCAAGCACTTGGTTATAAATTATCTGTTGTGTGATCAGTAGTTAGGAGTAATTTGTCAGGAGTAATAAATCGTTTTTGTCAAGATGTTACAACATAACTGTAATTTTTTAATTTATTTGAAACTAAAATCAATTACCTTCTAACAGTTTTAATGGCTGAAATGACTAATTGGTGGAAATAAATTCTCACTTGCGGAGCTTCAAAGAAACCATACTGCAAACGACTGAAAAAGATTGACTGTATTTGAGCTGAAAATGTCAATTAAAAACCAATTCGCTAAGTTGGAATAATCACCGTCCAATTCAATTAATCCCGAAATCAGAAATAAATCGTTTAAATTTTTGGTGTTGTTTATCGAGTTAAATAATCAAGAAGTCTAAATGAGAACAGGTACGAGGAACAAACGTTTTAATTGTTGTAATTAAGCGCGGGAACATTCCTCACTTTGCCGGAGTAAATTATCAATAAATTCTCTTTTTACTCATAGTTTAGGAAAAGTTTGCGGGAGTTGCCGGATTAATTCACCTGTTTGATATCTTTTGTAAAGTGGTTAGTAGTTAAAATAATTTCGTTTTACGATCAAAATATTGCTGTTTTGAGCAAGTTAAAGGATCTTAAGTTGCTTGCCATAATTAAAACCGGGGACGAGCTATTAACGTCTATTGTTTCAAAGTTACTCCAGATTTTGTGTAATATCGCAGTTAAATTGGAAATACCAACACAACAGACGGATTTTATAAATTCTATTCTACGAACAGCGAGGAAGGAGAATTTTTACGCGTGTCTTTGCTTTTGATTTTATCTTTTATACAGAAGTGATAATTCAACCTTTTCCGGTCGGAATTGGGAACATTTATTCCGGCAGTAAAGATAAATTGAGTTGTTGAATTCATTATTCAATTCGTTGCCGATGATCTTCCTCTAATGCTGTGTTTTCAGCTCTTGTTTCACGAACATTACATTTTATTAAAATTTTAAACATTTAATTAAAAGTTTTGTGTTTTAAACAACTATTTTTATGGAACTATACAAACTGACATTTTTAATATAAACTTTAATTAAACCGCCCGGGGCTGTTTGCGGTTATTGTTTTGCTTCTTACATTTCAATTAGCAAATTACAATCAACGAAACGTGGAAAAAGTCGCATTTTTACAAACATCACGTACATCCAACCTCAGTTAAATAAAGCATGTAATTTAATTACTGTTAAAATTATTTGACGCGCAATGCTGAATTTTTAACTAGTGCTCTGAAGATTCGAACTGGGCCTTTTATTTTGTTGCCAAGTAATTGAACCCGAGGAGCCACAAAACCATCGGACGTATTTAAAGTAATTAAATTGAAACGAGCACACGTTACGCGTGTTTTGGAGAAAAAGCGTCTAAAATTAAAATGATGCGCTCGCTGTTTTGGCCTTTTTCTGCTACTCGAAAGCATTACAGTATTTTTGGACGGATAAGAGTGTTTCTGTTTTTAGATTTAAACAAGCTACTAAATATTCGCGACGTGCACAACCGTAAAGGCGATAAAATAAAAATGCAAATTGAGAATCCTCGAGGAAATTGTGTTTTCATGTGGTAGGTAATGTGGCGCACCTTAAATTTACCGTACTTCGGGTGCTCTATCTGAATCAATAGGTGGGTCACTCGACAGTGTTTAAAGGATTTTTAAAAAGCACGCATAATTGGGTTAAATTTCGGCGGTAAAAATGCCAGGTTTCATTCTGTCCTCTGGTCTGTACCGCAGTGTCGTAATGTACAAAGTTTTAGCGTCCTAAGTCATTTATAGAGTCCCCTGGAGGGTGTGTAAGGACGCACATACATTACTATTAATTATAGAGCGTCCAGGTCACTGTTCCTCCTACCCCACATTGTTCCACCAAAAGCAAGATGTTCGCATGTTCCGCATATGCATGTGCTGAATAGCGTAACATCCAGGAGCGATTTTTTGCGGAATTTTCAGAGAATGGAAGCTTCATGTGGGGCTACAAAATTTTCCGCCTCCATTTGCCAGTTCGCATTGTTATGAATAGTCATTAACCGGAGAGTATTCTCCTGGCTACAGTAAGTGAAAGAACGTGTGAATTTATAAAAGTGGAAGGTTGCCAATTAAACCAATTGATGTAACTGTTGTTAATTAATTAGATTTTCGCCAAGAGCTTTGCCCGGTTTTAGCGCCCTCTGAATGGGCTTTGCAAAAATCCGCGCTATAGATTTTCTGTAGTGTAGGTGCTGTCATTATAAAAGTCCATTTCGACGGCACGTGATATATTTTCCTTTCCATTAAAGACGGACATTTGGAACATATTTTTCTTTCATGTCTCACCTCTAGCAGCGAGTCATCAATTCCAAGATTTCATTTTTCATCTCCAGCACCTTGCTATTGAATTACCACTTCCTTAAATACAATTTGCATCCGCTCTAAAGTTTGAATTCCGCGAAAGAAACTAACGGTAAAAGTTGTGATTGGTTCCAAAGTTGTTCCATAACTAGCATTGTGAGATGTATCAAATTGTTGAGTGAAAAGTTCGTCAGCAATCAGGCACTTTTGAGGAAAAATGCACGTGATATTGGCAGGAAGTCGCTTTGGATTATCCAGCCTGTCCTTTGGTAATTAATTTTCGATACCAGATTATTGGCGTTTTAAAATTTTCATTAAGAGGAGTCAAGTGATTAAAACGTCATTAATTATCACAAACTTTGATCAAAAGCCAGCAACAAATCGACGAAAGTTTGTCAAGAAAAAGGCGCGAGTGATTACAATGCGAAAGTTTCCCACAATAAACACCACTAATTAATTGCCAACAAAGGGAGCACTTATCTAATGAATAGAAGTGGGCATTAATTCGCAGCCTGAACCTGGACCAGCACAATAATATAAAGAAGGTCGCGCTTAATTGACTATAAAGCTGCAAAACCTATAAAATTTAGATAAGGGGGCATACTTTGGGAGAGAGCTGTGAAAATTTGCAATTTGACACAGAAACTTTGTTAGTATGCAGCACCATGAAAAAATCGCGTATTTAGTGGCGGTTTAGATAAAATCTTTAATCAAATGATAAATGTAATGGCAAAAAACCTGCGACCTAATTTCCGTAACAGATGTGCAGTATGGATTTTGATAAATATTCTTGCGGTACATCAACGTCATGAATTTAATGGCCCTCGCTTAATATTTCGAGTAGTTTTGCTGCTGCACAGTTTAACAAATTCGTCCACAAACTTATCAAATCTTTTGCCCGATTCCCCGAAAATTAATTGCGGCTGGAGAAGATAAAGTATCCAATAATTCCGGAATTAATATCCCCTTGTGAACAAGTGCCTAAAGCGTCATTCTTCGCACTTTTGACTCTAATAAAATTGGAATAAAGGCTGTTTCGCAGGTGGCGTAATTATTTTCTCCGTGAAGTTTCAGTGACATGTTCAATATTACTTTTTGTCACTCGAAAACATAAATTGTTTCTCTGCGACAGTGTATACGGCGCGCTAAAAGGGGGATTTGAGTTGGCAAAATTGGCCGATTTTGGATGGTGGTACGAGACTGCGCTATAAATCTCCAAGGGGGTTGTAAAATTTCCAAGACGTGCCACATGTTGCAGACGAATAAAAATCACTTGCTAGATATGTTACCTGTTGATGACTTTCTTTGTCTGATTCAATCTGCATAAAAGGGCTGCTGGTTGTGACAGGAGTATTGTGTTTAATAGAAAGTGAATCCAATACGGTTGAATGCCAGTAAATGACTCGAATTATATCCAATAATGTGCTTTTGTAGTTTAATCGGGAAATAACGATACTCACCCGTTAGTAATTTATTATTTCTTCGTAAAAAAACGCATGGGCTTTTTTATTTTAGTACAGTTTTCTAAGTTTCCATAATTCTTGACTTTTGTTGCATAAACTATGCCAGGAGTTGTTTCATTCAATATTTAAACCAAAGGGAAACAGGAATGTGTTGTTGGAGAGGAACTAAATGAGAGTTACATACATGATAAATGTAGGGCTTTAGCTTGATCTACAGAGCAAGAAAGTCAAGGCACAAAATTACTAAACACAGTTCTTGTTATTAAAATCTACATAAACTAATACGGAATATCTTGTGAATAGAGAGCGTTCTACAGGCTGTTCCGTCTAGATCGCACATTAGAAGTACGGAAAGTTTTAATAAAGATATTTATTTGAAAGTGGGTACTTAGCTATAATTCGTTGAGTTCTGCTCAATGGCGACACTTCTGGTTATACCGGAAGTCAGTATCAACTTACGTATTTTAAATATAAAGCTATGTTTTTCACTGCGTTTTTGGATTAGTTGAGTTATTTTAAGGCAGTTTTTATTAGCTTCCCCTATACCTAAGTTTAACCGTTTTCGAAATATTTAAGATTTTTTGAAAATTTTCGGATTTGCACCTGTCATTTAAAAAATCGGTAACATTCTTAGTTTTAGAGATTTCGAGATTATATTTGGGGAATTAAAAAAGAAGAAAGAGGTCTTAATTTTTATTTTACTAGATGGAGGAGAATTTTTTTCTGCATCGATCTGTATTAACATTCTCTATACGTATTTGTGATAATTTTCAAGTTTTGTTGTTTTTTTTTGATATCGTAGAAAATTTCTTACTAACCACAGCTATTTTTGCATAGTTTATCATAAAATTTTGAATAAACAAACAACAAACTCTGTTCAAAATTCAGTTGTCCGTCGTTGAAAACAAAATAAATTAACTAATTGTTGGTTTAAAAAACTTTTTTTAATAAATTAATTAGCCATAGAATAACGTTGTTGTAGCTTGAAAACTATTAAACATAAGTATAGGGAATGCTAATACAGATCGATGCAGAATTAAACTCTCTACTCCTTAGTTAAATAAAACTTGTGGCATTTTATTTGAAAAAATTAAGTTATGGATGCTTAAAGTTCTGAAAACTTGACTTTGAACATTTGGGTTTGCTATTCTTTTTCAGAAACCTGAAAACACCAAAGGGAAGAACTAGGTTTCCTCTTTAAAATGTGCTAAAAAATATTTTCAATTTTTTTAAAATTGCAGTTATTGATTTTTGAAGTGGAAGGTGCAAATCCAAAAATAATATAAAAACCCTAAATATTTCGTAAACGGCTAAATTTAAAGTACATGAAAATTACTCTAGTAATCCAAAAACGCATTAAAATGTAGCTTTTTATTTAAAATAAAGAAGTTGATAGCGACTTCCGGTATAACCTTGCAAATATTTTCATTGAGTAGGACCGAAGAGATTATGGTTGTATACAAATTTTCAGATGACTATCATTAGAATTAACAATACTTCTAATGTATGGTTTAGTTAGAACACCTGTTTATTACATTTCCAATTTTTTTTTCCAGTGGTTAGGAAGGACATTTTTCAATTTTTATTCTCTCACAATTAAGAAGATGAACAATACAATACCATCCTATTAGATCAAAGTAGAAATCGTTCTGATTGCAATTCCAAGCTAATAGTGAAGCTTTCTAGCTTCGGACGTCTTAATTTTTCCGTTTATTTCCCTCCGGTAGAGTTTAAAAGATGGTGCAGTCGATATCTCCAAGGGAGTGGCGAGTGGCCAGGGGCTCTTAATTGTGATTAATTCAGCCTCTAATGCGTTAATATATCTTCCATAGATTGGAGATATCTCCATGTGGTCATTTTCCGGCATCGAAACAAAGTGAGACGTGTGCAAGGTTAACGAATACACAGCGGTAGCACTTGGCCCATGTCGAGAAGTTGATTGCATGTCGACTTATCGAATTAGTCCAGGCCATTGCTTTGGCAAGCCGCAGGAACCCGATTCTAACAACTTTTTATAGAAGCGGGTAGTCGCTTCTTGATGGATGATATGCCGACATTGGAACTATGTAATTTAGTACGACTCCAAGAATGGCAACAGATTATAGAGATAGGAGACGGCGCTTGAAGTTACTGTTACTGGAATTAAACTGACATAACATCAATTCAGCGTCAATGGATTCGCAATTACGTCAAGCCATAAAGGGGAAAATCTTTTATTAGTTGCTTGCCGGAGATACAAACAGCAATCATACGACAAAATCGGCTTAATCCCCGCAAATCAGAGATATTACACATAGTTAAAGTTCCAGTCGTTCGGAAAAAGCCGCCTCCGTGTGCTAATATTTGCAATTTCAGGGTTTAATTACGTATAAGTGGCAAAAAATGCACTGACTAGTGTTGGAAGAAATGGTTTCGTGTAATTACCTTCTGGTCGGTCTAGAAACATTCCGGAGCTTTTTCCCTAATAATGACAAGTGCTCAAAGCGCTTGAATCTAATTACAGCTTCTTACACAGTGGAACAAACTGATTACGCGATTGAATTCCGTCTAGATAACGTGGAACTAATGAACCAGAATTATCTCATTTGTAATTGAATGTGCCGGAGTGAGGATACTCGCTGGAGTTAATTGAGAAGTGAACAAGTCTATTAGCGAACAGAGTGCAGATGTCGCTTTTGCATCTCTGCAGTTTAAAAGCTGAAAAAGGACAATCGGGCGAACGTGGAAACAGAAAGGGCGAAGAGACCAAACCTCACATTAAATATTAACCGCTAGGAGCGACTAACTGATACTAAATCAAAAGATTTATTTTATGGTCGGGAACCGGCGTACACAATACGTGCGCTTAAACGACGTAAAGCTACTGCTTCCCCCAGATATATGACGTTTATATTTAGTTGAAATGGATTCACTTTTGAGGAGGATGGAAGGAAACGAGATGATTTGTCAGTAATTGTGAAAAATGGTAAAAGTCGGCGTGTTTACAACTGATGAGACGCTTTGTGCGAATCTGTTTTCTAAACGGCACGACTCGCGTTGTCAATGACTCTATAAAACTCCAAATACTATAAATAATGGTGGTTCAACAAACCGGGGATTAAATTTTGTCTGGTCTGTTGAGAGTTTACATCGCGACGAAAAAACAATGCCCAGACTAATTTATAGGGGGTTTATCGTTAGGACGCTGCCATAAAACTAACATACTCCAGACGGAATTTACAATCACCCCGAAAAAGCACACAGTAACTTGTCCCCATCGAAAGTATGTTGATATTCCAATTAATGTTTCACCTGGTATTATTCAATTCCACTGTGATGCTTCCCTAATTGTGCCGCATTAGTTTCTGTCAAATTCTGACGAACTTGTGCACTCTCATGCCTTGGGAATTGGGACACAATCACCCATCACTGTTTGAGTCGCAGTGGAAGTTGTTCCAAGTTGCAGTAGATAAACTGTTGTCAATTTAACTTGTAACAGACATCTCACTTTTCCGTTTACATTTAGCAGCTCCAACTTTTGTTCTTTTGTCGAGTTCATTAAAGTTGGCAGAAATCTACTTTCTGCGCTTGACGCAAGTCAATTGACTTTATTGAAAATTTAAAAAGGGTCAAAGAACGGAGGAGATTATCGCGTCCTGACTTATCTAAAACGCGCAAGCAGATGGAGATGCTTTAGAGAAACAACTTGTAGCCAAAATATCAACAAACCCGGAACAAGCAAACACTCGATCCCTGAGGAATTCTGGGAAGACGGGACAGGAGAGGATAACGACGAAAGAATTTACTCGGTGCATGTAGAACACGCAAAATAAAACAGATCGGAGTTCCAATTTGTGCGCCAATGTGCAGCGTTTGCACCAATTTAAAAATTGTACAATTAACTATTATCATTAGCGCAGATAATGAAACAAAAATATTGGTTTAATTTAATATTTGCTTTACTAATTATTATTAATAATGATGGAATATGCAATTTTCAATCTATGAATAAAATATTTCGTTACTAATGGATGATGGTTTTAAGTGAATATTTGAATATTTAATGCTTTGAGACCAAATAATTGATATTTGATTTTTATTGGAGGCTGTTCTTGCAAGTTTTTTCCAGAAATCGATAGTGCCTCCTATTGCGTCTTATTTACTGTCTATTTATTCGTGAAGAAATGGAGCAGAAGGAACATCCGCCGACATATAATTCAACTAGTAGCATTCTGAGGCTCACAATAATTTAATACAGTCCACAATACCGGCAAATAACCCTAGATTTATTCCGCCGTCTATTTCGGGATGAGTTGCATGTAAATTTATGGGCCATAGTCACCTTCTGCATACTTTACCATCCTAATTGTGTCAAGGGAATAATAATTTATTCTAATCACTGTCGAGTCTCGATAAACACCGCCTAAATATGGAATAAATTTCGGAATCGGGGAAATTTTGTCAGCCTGGCCGACCTACATCTCAGACTTCGTTTATTAATAACCAGGCTGGGTATTAGAATTTCGAGCACCTCTGACCCCCACTTTGAATAAAAAATTAAGATTGAACTCCGATGTAATCAGTCGTCATCTGAGGAACCGCTGTCGAGATAAGCATTAGAGCCGCTCCGGTGTAGGTAGAGATCCGGAAATGGCGGCCGTATCTCATGTTCCGGCACCGGAGAGGACTAAATTTATTATTTGGCGCTGATTTATGCGTCGAGGAGGCACGAACGAGCTGTTCCTCCCCGAACCCGGCGTAAATCTCCAATTCGAAACGCGTACGCCATTGTTTACTCAATTATTTAGAATAAACGATGTTTTCCTTGCAGATGAATTCGAAAGTCAACCACAGCCGAGTGGTGGAACAACCAAGTTGGTCGAGTCCCTCTGCCAGTCCGTCGCCGCCGCCGCCGCCCGTGCCGCCGCCGGTGGCGGCGAGGTGGGCCAGGACTGAGCAGAACAGCGCCGATTCCTGCCCGCACTGCCGCGGCCGGCTCGCCTCCTTGCCCACCAGAACTACCTCGCTCAGCAGCTACTCAGGATGCAAAGGTACCGAGGTGACACTTACTATTGAGATATCGGGCGTGTATTACATAAAAGCTTCCTTCCCGAGGGCTTTGTATCAGCTTTTATCGCTATCGAGCTGTTTGCTACCAAAAGGATATTCATTCCTGCTGAGTTGACCTGCTCGATGCCATGCATAAATCGCGCCCATAAAGATATGAATGATTTTATCCCCCTTAGATGGCTGGAAACGTCCTCAAAAAATGACGAGCAGTCGAAAAAGGATTCCAAATTTCTAACAAGCCATACGGAATAAATTAAAAAGCTTTGTTGTTCTTATATTTTTTTCAAGTTTATGGAACTTCTGTTTTTCTTCTTCAAAAAGCTTACTAAAGTCATCAGTTTCATCATTCAATTTCGGATTCTTTTTTTTTTAAATTTGAGTTGTTTCTGATTTGAAGCAGAAGAATTTTTTATTGTTGGTAGAAATCCACTTCAGTCTAGCTTTTATGTCCCATAAAAGTGCAATTATTTACTGGCACCTTTTTACGGCCTGAACCGGATTCTCGATCGCGCGATTTTGTTGCTTTCGTTGAGACGATTTCGATCTCAATAAAATCAGGAGGGTAAACAATGAACTTAAAACTAAGTCCTCCACATGTTCGCGTTTCCTCCGTTATTACCCTGCCGAGTGCAACGAGATACTTTTATGTGGTAGTTTCGCTCTCGCTTTATCAGTTTACAACTAAAGCTTGGTACGAGTGGGAATTAAAGTCGAAATATCAAAAATCGCAAATAAGACGGAAGCACTGGCTTTACAACATCAGCGGAATTTTATTCGGCTCTATTGTAAACTATTCAGGAGATGATATTGCCTGGCATGATAAAATAACACTTGAAATCGGGAAAAGGGAAAGCGTTTTCTCCGTGTGGGGATTTTGGGGCGCCGAGACGCTGGAGCTCTTAATATGATTATGATATGAATGCGTAAACGTTAATCCTCTTATCGTCCTGAAGGAAACAAAATGCCTGTTCGAGAGTCACTCAAAAAATTAAAAGTTCAGTTTGGTATTCATGTATGCCGGGAAGAAATTGCGTTCGAAATAACACGGTTATAATCTTTTCCCGATGGAAAACTGGGAATCTATCCAGACTGGCAAATTACTTCCGGGGTAAGCTACACTGAGCTTGAATCAGACTTGTATTGAATTGCGATATTATGGCATTAGAGATTTTCCCGATATTTACTTATGTTGGCAAAAAAGAAACCGTGGTACATATTTGGACCAATGGCCTAGGGACGTATCTGATTCGTTCTCGGAAGAAAACAGCTGACATTAAACGGAAAATAAATGTCAATAAGATATTGCGGAATTTCCCACTAAAACAGTGCGTTTTTTCCGATACAAAATTTGAATAACCAGCTGGTAATAAGCGTTTCGATTCGAGCCGAATGCAGTTAATTAAATCTGGAATGAGAGTAAATAATTGGGCTTTAAAAAATCATTGCCTAACAGCGCTGCTCCAGCCAGTACGGCAAATTATATTGTTAAAGCGGCTTTAGCTGGTTCATGAAATAAAGAGTTAAACAAAAACGATGATTAAAGAGAGAAATTGAATAATATATGGCCGGGTGCTTTTGTGAGGGAAAAATGCTACATGATTTTGACTTCTCTAGCGGCTTAATGTATAATTAATTGGTTAGGATTCCTTCGAAGTCATATAAATGTAAATTAAGCATCCGACTCAACACATGTCACTTGGATGTGGTTTGGAGCATGCAGCGGTGGATCCGAATCCCTGACGAAGAGCCTTGGAAGATTTTCATTAACCAAAGTTGAAAATTGTCCGGAAAATTTAGATTAATAATATTTTAGCGTTAGTTATGGCGTGCCGACATCGATTTATTCAGGTAGACACGTCTCGTATTTACAAACTTAATTTCACGCCCGTTGATTCAGTCTCCAGAAAATAAATATCACGCAATGTAGCATCCCTGTAACGATTCGAGACGCCTACGAAAAAGCTTGCAAACAACGTTAAACAAATACCGAACTCTTTACATTATCGCTTCAGCCATCACGCTGTTCTTTGTTAAAATAAAGTTGTTTGTACGTCTCTCTTTTAAACAATGGAAATGAAGAAAACACATCAGCGAGAAAATTAAAGAAAGCAAACATTTTTGAGCTTAACATTCTGCAAAGGGTTTTTCCATACAAATCGCCAAAGTTCCGAACAGCTTGTCTCCCGAGGCTCCAGATTGGCTCAGATGAGTTGCGTGCAGCACATTATTTCACATGCTGAATGTTATTGTGAATTAAAAGTAAACACTCTCTGACGCTTAAAGGATGTGTGAGCAATTTATATTAATTAAATCATACGGCACAGGCTTGTCTGAGTCGTGTTTTGCCTGCGCGAAGCGCTGTTTCGGATTAATTATGATTTGATATAAATCAATTATTAATCGTACAATTAAAATTCTGCATTAAATATATTACCTCGTCTTTTCCTAATAGGGGACTTCTTGTCTCATTAACAACTTGTTAATTTGCCGCACTCATCAGCTCTCTCAGTTATTTTAATTTAGGAATAACCACCAGATTTGGGCATTTTTTAAACAGATTTTAGTTGGTAGTTGTGTTGCTTTATTATGACTTATGTGCAAGCAATCGATATCTGAGCTGGAGACAAAAGGCGGCTGAGGTTTCAAAGAGACGATTTAGCTGAGGTTTATTAAGGGGATGACATAAAATGGCACTCAAAGTGTTTCCGATTAATTTAAAGTACAAGATTTAGAAGTGGCACAGTGGGATAAATTTGCGTCAACTAACAACTGCCAAGTCAGAATTATTTAAGTTTGTTGGGATTTGGCGCTCAATAGTGGATCGGGATCGATCCCAAACGTTAATCCCCGAACGTGTCAACCAGCATGTTCGAAGGGCGATCAGCGATAATGGTTTGATTGAACCAGCGTAGTTGGAATTTTCATGACCGAGGGCTTAATAGAGGCGTACGCTCGGCATGAATTGGACTTCATCTGCATCAATCACCAGCGATGCATTTGTGATGATTGATCGTTACCCGAGCAAAATTAAAGCGTAACCTAATTAAAACGTTTCACCTATTGATGCAACATTTCGAGCTAAACGCCCAACCAAGCAGGAATCAGCGTTATTCCTGACTCTTTGCATTGCAAAAGAGGGGAATAAATTTGCAACAAGACAGTATAAATTTTTGAGACGCGCCGAGATCACAAGGTGGTTAGGATGTATTTTTCAAAGGGCGCAGAATTGGAGAAATAGCGATGTTAATAAAACCTCCATCTAAAACGCGCTCACAAAGAAACAATAGGAAAAATCGACCAGGGAGCAATAAACACGGGGAAAACCTGAAGCATCGAACCGTATAAACAGGGCTGCAAGGCCCCCAATAAACATGAAGTATGCAGGGGGTAAGTGTTTTTTCTAATTATGCTTCAAACGGCAGGTAAAAGGGTGCCATCAAAGCCTTTTCATGTATCAAACCCTTTATTAAGTTTTCTCTTCTGGGGGCGATTTCCATGTTCGTGTCATTCCGCTGCACAATTTTCGAATTTATGCAGATTGGCAAGGGCCGCCTGCCGACTTTATCGGAAGGCTCAACCCGGATCGATGCTGGAACTGGAGTTTTTCAAACGCAACTTGTGATTTGTGTCCATAAAAATCCATTATTGTTGGGCCCAACAATTAAAAAACTTCGGCAACGAACCGGAAATGATGAATTATCTGCTTTAAGCTTTTAAGTACATCGACTAATTAAAATCAAATTATTCTCAAAAGGAACAAAACGGGAAATCCTTAAAGCAATTACTAAAAGCATTCAGATAAACACTTTTGTCCCGTTTTACTTCACAAATTCACAATATTCTGCGTCAGAATAGCAAAATTGCGCACTGGACGAAGCAATAATGGTCGGACTAATATAATAAATACGCATGGTCAAGGGTGGTTCGTTACCCAACAAATACCAAAATAATTGGCTAATTATTTTGGGATAACTGGCCCTAATTTCTTTTCTACGAGGCTGTAAAGAACCCTGATTTGAAAGTGTTGCTTCAACTTTGCGCAAAATCTATCACTAAGCAAAATTGATAGTCGAAAAATTAATCCATCAATAGAGACAATAGGGGTACATTAGCCAAATAAAAACCCTCCACTTAAAGTAAACATAAGCAAAAAGGAGGCCATTAATCTTTTAGGCCGTTGGATATTGACAAGATACTTTTTTATTATTTTTTCACAGTTTCCGGACTATTGGCCATTTATCACTTATTTATTAGAGCTGAATGATAAATAACATGATGCGCAACGCGATTTTCCGAAAAATTATACACAAGTATCTAATTTGAATTTTAAATAAAGTGGGCTTTACGCTTGGGAAGATGAGAGTGAGGCCACGAAGATTCTCCCTTTGATAATGTTAAATTGCTCCTTGGAAAATTGAAAAATTGAAAGCTGGGAGGTAACCGAGTTTGAACCAAAATATCCGTACACAGAGCATGCGACAAAACCGCGCCCGAATTTCCATACTCAGGATCAGGTGGATTTCAGTTTCTTTCCGAGATTTTATTTACATTTAGTCAGTTCGGTGGCAAAATTGCGCCGCTTCTGGGTGTAAAGTTGCAAAGCGAACTCAGCTAAAAAGTAAAAGTCTGGCGAAGTTAGCCTTTGAAATACGGCACTTCCGAGGGATCCTGCAGTATTAGCGAGGGTGGATATGGTAACCGCAGCGGCGTTTTATTATCTTACATGTTATAAACGCTACTAAGTACACTTTCGGATTAGCTACTGAGGCATTTAATAAAAGTTGCAAAAAGTCTCTTGACATGGCTTCAAAGAGTGTGAATATTTCGTTTGGCACTTTATTCGGTTAACAACGACTGAGGTTTGTGATCAAAGACGCCGTTTCTCTCAACCCGATGACTGGAAAATTAAATACTCCGAGACAATTAAAATTCCCGTTTGAGCGTTTCCAAATGTTCGACAGAATTTATTAATAAAAGTTTTATTGTTGTAATCTATTGTTTTCCGTCCCCCATAAACCGTGCTCATAAAAGTGAAATGATCGGGGCGTAAATGATTTATTTGTGTCTCCTCCTGGAACTTTGCTCAACTTCTCCTAAATCAGGCATTTTCGAAATGTATCTCTCATGCATGGGTAGGTGACAGAGGAGTTATTATAGCGATTATTACGTTGGTAGCGGCGTGTCAATGGCTGTTATTGATGCCATTTGAAGCTCGGCCTGGAAATTATGCCGACATTTGAGTCGTCCAGAAGTCATACAGGTTGCCCTATTAAGATACCGTCTGAATAGCGGGCTCGTTAAAGCCGAACTCTGATAATCAACAAAACGTTATAAATTAACACAAACAGCAAATGTGCAGAAGACCAGAAACAAGCCTCGAGGTAGTTGTTTTGGCTAATGATTCCCTAATGGTCTGGGGTGGGATTACATTTAATAGGAGAATAGACTTGCCTGAAACGATGAAAACGGAATCCTTTCTCCTACTGATGATTCTTCAGTGGTTAAAGCGTTTTTTCGCGCAAAAAATCACATAAGACGCTTTCGATAAATCACTGCCAGACGATTTTGATCTGCAAAGCCATTAGGTTTAGTGATACTAAAACAGAAACTTTGGAATTATTACACTAATACAGCCATTCTTGATGTTCCGGCATAAACCTAATGTCTCTATTTAAATAAATTAAACTCGAGGGTTGAATTACACCACTTTGCCTCAAAGCTAGACAGGTCAAAACCCTGGCTTGTTCATATTTTTAGCCCAATTAAATTGAGCGATCTGTAATTTTTCATAAACCAGTTTCCTTTATTAAAGGACTAAAAATTATCGATTACTATGCAAACACTGGCCCGATTTAAATTGACTTAATTATGTTAATCACGGTTTATAACTTAATAACCAAGCTTGAATTAAGGGAAATAACAAAATCTTGTGCTGTTTAATACGTGGGAGTAGCTTATTCGTAGCGCAAACAGATAAATTAAAAAGTGGCACCCAAAACCAGCTAATTAAAGTACATATTGCGTGATTAATGTCGTGCCCGAGCTTTTAAAACCTGATCACCGGCTCGAGGCTTCCCCAAATCCGGCGTCTCCGAGAAATATAGCCCAGGTGTTGTGGTAAAATAGGAGTGAAAAATAATTAACATTTCTAATTTATTTGTAGCCCATTATGTATAAGCAAATTAACGGGGAGATTTATAGCGCCTCACATGGACTCGTGTGGCCCTTGTCGGCTTAGTACCAGTGCTTTCCCAATTTGTTGATTGCATCCCGAGTTTTCGGTTAATAGAAACATAAATAATATTTTGTGACAACAACGAATGTTCACTTGTCACGCCCGAACAAAAATTAAAGAGGCCTTAACAATTTTACGAGCAAACACAATTAAAAACGGGTAAACATTTGCGGGAGTAATTAGGTGTTGTCGCGCAAAACGTCTTCTGTAAACAAGACGCCAAATTCATAGTAATAAACAAGGCCAGGCATTCATACCTGAATTTAATTAATGAGGAGACAATTAATATTAATAAATTGGGAGCGGGAGCTTCAACAGATGTTACAGGCGATTGCAGGCTTTAAAACGTTATACATAATTAAATTTATTTTAACTAAAATCTTAGCAGCTGCAGCTGCTTTTCGCAATTGTAGAAACTGTAATCGCCTGCTTACAGCTGCATTTTATCGTTTTTTCCTCCAGTACGTTTCAAAATCAGATCTAATAAGTCGATAGTACGTGACGATTGCCTATTACTTGAACCAAAATTGAGATCTAGATAATGTTGATTGGTTTTACTAAACTGTAAACTTAATTATAAATATCGCCTTTCGTTTGATCGATTTGATTTACACACTTCCTGCTGCTGACAAGCCATTGGAGCAACAACATTTAATTACCAGCTTCAAGATTTTTTCCCTAAATGTAACACTGGGAAGAATCGACGAAGTTTTATTTGTCCGCTGGCACGAAACTGGAAGGAGCAAAAAAGAGAGTTATTGGAGCAGAAGGACAATAGACAAATTTGGGTTTTTTCAGAGGTGGACGTCAGTTTTTCCTAATTATAATCCAACAGGAACCTTGATGCTTGAACTCGGCCATAAAACATTTTTTACAGTTAATCATCTAACAGTAGATGAAAATCAAGATTACATCACTTCATGACTTAAAAAAACACAAATCGTAGACACACGTCAAGTTAAACCTTCGTTAACATTACTCGGTTTATTTTCTTTTCTAATCCATTCTCTGTTCGTCAAACCGTACGCATTGTCAGATTTCTCATTTCAGGTGTCTAAAGTTGGAAGGTAGTTATTTAAAGCGTTTTCTAATGAACATTGTCTTCTTTGTGGCGCATAATTTGGTTATGAACTCCGTTATAAATCACGGCACTGCTAAAAAGATGTCCTAAGGGAACACATTGTTAAATTTCCCTAGAATATAAATAAACACGCGAATAAATTTTAGCGCTCCATTCAAATTACATATGACAAATGCTGGCAGGAGCTCCCTATAGGCGTCTGGGGAGTTCTCCGCCAACATCGCAGAGAAAAATTGGGCAAGGAATTAATTCAGGATTCAGCCAATTTGCAGATTATTTTTTCAAAGAATTAATTTCGTACCTTTGGGAATAAATTAATGTAACACTTGTTACGTGCATGTTTCGCGCCAAGTGTCACTTTTATGGAAATAAATGATGTTAGTTAAAAAGGCTAATTGCTGGATGTGTCAAGCTGATTTGAAAAACCAGATGTAACCCCAGAAATATTAGATTGGACGAATTCCAGCTTGACAGATACAGGTCGGCACATGCAATGCTGTCTAATTAGTGAAGCATTCGAACCATTTTCCATCGAAGGGTATATAATTAAAATTGTTATAAACTAGAATCTGCCTCGACCACAAAAGCACACAAACCGTTACCGCCGTTTGCAGCGATGCAATTTTTTGATTCACCCTGTATTTAACATTCTTCGCGTCAACCGCTTCTGGTGTATTTATTAATTAATTTCTTCCAGTTTTGTAACAAAGTGAAATATTTATAGATGGTAAGATATCAGAAAAACTCGTCGAGGATCGCTTTAATAATGCAGCGGCGGTGATGAAATTTTATGAAGAATTACCGAATTCAATTTTCCTCATTAATTCGTTTTTTTATTGGGAATTTAAATTAAAATTAAAGCTGCGTGTATGTGGAAATGAATTTATGACGTATTAAATCAGAATTTTGCATTAGTGTTTATTAAGGAACGTCGTGCTATTAGACGGTGTGGAGAAATTTATTACACGGGCGGCATCTTTGTCACCAACAATCTATTATCAAAGCTCATATTAAGTTGGTATCACGAACTAACAAAATTATGCATTACAAAGGCCGTACTAAAATCATACTAAGAGCCCGGCATTCACTGATTAAATTTAAATTAATGATCGTACAAAGTGGATCCAGTTTGATAGATCACGAAAGTTGGAACTAACCGACAGCGTGAGTTATACCCGATGTCGGCTTATTTGTTACCAAAGAAATCGGCCTCACACAGTCCAAAAATGCTAATTTGTCTCGTGAAAAATCTGATTGTTTCAAATCTGCGCGCTGTGATTTATTGTGCCTTGGTTAACAATAGTTGTCTCATAATATATCACGGAAGCTGTGTCTAATTTGAACATAAACCTTGTTCACAATAAATCTCAATTTGCTCGTTGGGAAAACACCATATCTATTGACGCTCACATCTGATATCCTTTGTCAAAGTTCCCCCTGTAAAAACATGAATTTACGCCTAGAGTTGGAAGCAGACTTGGAATGGAAATTTCGTGTTGAGGACGATAACTAATTTAAGTCTCCATCATGAATATTTAAGCCTTGTCAAGTTACTGCTTATTATTAGTTTCTTTTTGCATAATTTTTCTGCCATTTCATGTCAGAGCTCTACATTTCTAGGACGCCAGTCGCTCGATTTCATTCAATAGAGACCCTGAGATTTAATTTTTGCAGTTGAGAAGTTTAAGTACCTCACAAGTAGATAGATATTGTAAAAGTTATAATCTTAAGGAATAAACCCATTACATGAAAATGTTTTTATTTTGTGCAATATTTGTTAAGCAGAAGCTTTCTGGTTCATTCTGATAAGGGTCGTTTGGGTATTGAACGCCACTAGGAGCCGAAAACTTTTGTACGTCACACAAGTTAGAAAATAATAATAATAATAAATAATACATTAAGTCGACGTTGATGTTACATCGTATTTACAAAAAGTTGAAACAAAATATAAAGAGCCAGAGACCGACTAATAAAAGAGACCATTTTCAGAAAACTGTTACGGTCACATGGCTACTATTTTATAGGCACTAGCTAATAAAAAATAAATGTGTTACTTTTAAGTATCATTTAATTAAGTGTGTTTTGGTTCTCATTTAACCAGGTCTCAAAACACTAATAAAATTTCGTAGTTACAGCTTTTCGGAAGAAAATGTTCTCAAAATCCTAGTTTCATTGCCTCTTTTGTAAAGTGTTAGTTTCATTTTATTGTCGTTTTAGAAAATATTTGGAGGAAAGTAAAGAGAACCGCTTTCCAGCGATATAACACTTTATCGTTTTATCGTCGGCGAAGTAATAAATTGATGGCCCATAAAAATTGGGCACTAGAATCTCGTTTTGGCCATTAATTCTGGCAATTCTCACGTCGGAATATTAGTTGGTTTAAAAATCAATTTTATAGCTTGTAAATCATCGAGAGAATCTTAGAAATTTCTGACAAACATTTGGGGCAAGTTTCATTGTGATTGTGGTGGGCAGAGGAATGACTTCACTTCACCTATTACAATAAATAATTGCCGATAAATTTTAATTATCTAGCCCGAGGATCGGCGATGAATTACGGTTATTATTGACCGAAAGTCCCAATCTAACATGGTGTGAGTGACAGGATTTGATTTATGCACAAATACCGAAAACATTACAGTTTTCTTTCGCCCTTTAATTATTACAACAATAACGACCACAATAAATAATTCCGTTATGGATTTATCTAATTAGTCATAAATTTGGTTAGGCTGGGGCTAATTGGAGTCGTTGGAGGCAACGTTGCACTTCGTCAGCTTCATAAATTTTAGTTTAAATCAAACAGAACGGTTACAGAATTTCAGTGTTTTTCCGGGATCTCGACCGTCCTGCGGTTGGAGAACGTTATAAAATCTGAGAGCTAAGTATAGATAACAGCTTTGTCCAAATGTTTTCCTCTGTCAAAGAATTCGATATTCTCCTGTTTGCGCTCGGGGCTTTCATCTAAATTGCATTAATTGTTAACTGATTCTTTCGTTGATTTTTAATTAAGAGTGAAAACACTCAGACGTTTGTGAGACGCATCAAAAACTTTCAACCTAATCTCCACCATATTTTAAGAGTAAGACAAACTACGAATGTTATCCGCTAACAAGCAAGATTTATTTCTTTGCAAGCTTAAGCGATTGTATCAACACCGAAAAGAAAAAAACTTACATTCTGCACTGGAACATGCTAAAATGATAAGGCCTTGCATACTTTGATAAACGTTGTGTGGTCGTTTCGGCTTGCATTTACATTCCTTCAAGATAATTCAGTTTTAAGACTTTAAAATATATTAAATAAAGGTACAGTCACGTTCAAAAAGAATGACACTTTTGCGATACTTTTAATACATACATTTGGCTAGTTTATAAACCAGCTGGACGGTGTCTAGACTAACCTGTTTATTGAAATTTATGAACTAAAAGATTGTAGTCGGGCCCGGTTAGTAGGGGCTGTCTTTTTTTTTATGGTGACTGTACCTACAAGCCGAACGCCTGTATACTGGCATCAACCAAACAAGCATTATAGGAAGTTCTTTAATCACCTTAGACGAGATATTAATGCGACCAAATGTGAAGATCGATTTTTATTATATTTCAACTATTTTATTAAAGAGGTTTCTTCGTTTAGAGATTTATTTTCAAGCATTAACGAATTCCATAATTTGGTTCTCCCAAGTTTCACTATTCAGTTCGTTTATAAAGCTCATACGTCTAGTCCTTTAAATAGCTAGTCCAAAGTTGTCATGTAATTTTTTTCCTATCTATAATTAAGCTTGATGACTCAAAGTTAAACACCAACCAATTAACTGAAATTACCGGAAAAACTTTCTGCTTTATTTTAGACACAGACCATGATTGGTCTTACAAATGGCGACTACAGTCCCAGACCTTCCATGGAAGGTAGTTCAAATAATCAAATAATTAATAACTAATTGAATTTTAGGAGATTGTCTTAAAATTTTGAAATTTTTTGCAGTTGATATTTTTAATCCAAAAATCGTGAGGTTTTTTTTGTGGATTATGTTGCTATACCACGTCGTGTTCACACTTGTTACAGCATATTTCATGCTGTATGTACTGAGTAATAGCGAAATAATAGGCTATACTCCAGCTTTTTTGGGGAATTTTTACGTAAGCCTGAGAGAAATGTGAAATCAGGGTTTACAGTTTTTCAAATTTTAGCCAATGTTGTGTGTGTGGTCAGTTTTATTTATATCTAGACTAATCTATGTAAAAGAGGATATGCCATTGTGGGCAATTGACACCGCCGGTGCGAAAGTCCAAGCTAGTATAAAGAGAAAAATTTTCCTATATACGGCTTTTGGCATTTTCAATTTAGTGCTAAGTCTGTCTGCTGGGTCGTTTTATCTTAAAAATGTTTCAGAAGATGTCAATGTTTTTCTTGCACTACGGATCTTTCGGGACTATTTTCCGAACTACTACCAGGTTTTAGACCTAATTTACCGACTAATATACTTTTGTTTTTCCTACCTTATGGTAGCGCCGTCTTATCTGCTCATTTACTACATCCTTCATGTACGGATACAGGCCATTATTTTTGCCGCGTATGTGGCACATATCGACGGCCACAGTGACTATGGCACTGACATCGATCTATTCGACAATGAAGAGTTTCAAAGCGAGGTCGAACGACGCTTCAAATTTTGTATCAAAAGACAAATTGAATTTCTATTGTAAGTAATGCCACTTACAATTTTGTTATTCGATTGTTAATCATAGAATGGAGAGTAAAAAACTCAGTCAGATATCAAACTTGATTGCTGCTTTCTCTCTCGCGGGTTGTCTCTTCGGTATAAGCATTATTTTTCACCTATTTACGGTAAAATTTGTTTTTTGGTGTGCCCCATTAGCGTGATGTTTTCTAGGGACAATTGATACAGGAATACTATTTCAGAATAGGACTCACGTCGCTTGCAGCAATCGCAACTTTCAGTGCTTTTATTTATACAGGACAGTCAACTGAAGTACAGATAGAGTTAGTCGATAACGCTATTGATAACTTGTGTTGGTACAATTTTAACAGAAGCAACAAATTGCTCTATTTGATTGCCAAAGCTGATCTTGCGAGAGTACGCAAAATCAAGTTTTCGGGACAATGGGCCGTTAACTATGACCTGGGGTTTGCGGTAAGTTACAGTATCCGAGACTTTTTCGACACATACTGTTCCAGATTGTTAAAGGCATTTATTCCATTATATCGGTGGTAGTGAGCATGTGGTGAAAATGAGGAAAGCCGCTCTATTTTTGCCTCTAAAAAGTTAATGTGTATCTTTCGTACGATAAGTTGTGCACAATAGAGTTAGAATTTGATCTGTTGTATTAATTATGTACCTAGACTATGAGCTTTCGTTCGACATAATGGGAAAGTTGTTCGGGAACTTATCATTTTTTATAGTTTATTCCAGCGAAAAGGATGACATTTTTCGTGAAATACACGGCGAAAAGGACGCCTAAAACAAGGTAAACATTTCCGTGGAAGTACGAGAGACCATAAAAAATGATATATCGAAATCGGATTCAATGAGATGAAGTTTTGGATCAGAAATTCGGGAATTCGAACCACTGCGGTGGATGTGCGACCTCCTTGTCGCAGTTTAGTTACAATTTTTTATCATTTACATTAAAAAATTGTTACTGCTTTTACTATTATTTTCTCAGTTGATGCAATTTTTTCAAATTTCGACCATAAAATATTTTGCTTTACAAATGAGTACATACAAGTTAATAATAATCAGCATACCAGTATCAACATTTTTATGCAAAAATCACGCAAGTCGTGTATAGTTTTACTGACCTGAGAATATTTATCTCACTATTATTGATAATCGCATTTAATGAATTTTTACACAATTTGCGTTAATAAAATTATTAATAACTGAACTAAAGAAATGAGCTAATGGTAATAGTAATGTTTACCATAAGCATTGGGTAGGGTAATTAAAAATCTGTCTGTTATAATCGTGTTTTTATTTCAACTTTTGTTGCGTTACGACAGTAGTTAAGCTTCGTTTTGTAATTGCAATTAATGATAGTTGCAAAGGTCCTCGTCGTCGCATGTATTACAAAACCCTTGACGAAATTGTTGCAAATTATAACAGTATTTGTATGCCTCGTCCTCTGTTCCTTCGTAACAAGCCATGAACCGCTCTCCAAGAAGGGCTAAAAAATAATTATCACTAGCGTGCAATACATAAAAATTTATAAATTTATTTGTTGTTTTTTTAACACCTGAATCCTAGATTATAAATACTATCTCAAAACACGTTTCCCATAGCAACGTGTTTTCACTATTTTAAAACACGCTTTCCATAGCAACGTGTTTTAAATCACTATTTTAAAACACGCTTAATAACTATATATTTACGCGGTTGATTTGGAGTGTACATTGTCCCCCACATGCATATACCCTCACAGGTAACAGTGTCATCAAACACTGAATCTTTGTTACAATCCTCGGTTCCAGTGCAATTGTAGCATTCCATAGCCTCCATGGTTAAAAAACCTATTATAATAGGATTTAAATATAATCATTTCTTGACTTTTCGTTCAAAATTGTGTTGAATCATAAAATACTTACGTCCCCAAAGTGCAACACATGATAGTAACACTGGTAAAAGTTTCATTTTTTGACTCAAAAACAGTCAGTACTGTTGGCTTTATATACGCATTTGTTATCATTTGTGTTAAATTGTTTTTCCTAATGTGAATTTATTATAACCGTATCTACGCAAATGAGAAGGCATTTCTCAAATGGAAATTGGTGCATTAAATAAAAAAACTAAACTAAACTTTTTTTCATTTATTGGTACTTTTCTTTTCTCAATAGTTTTGGAGAAACAAATTTCTCTTCAGGGGTAACAAATTGACATAACTTGCCAAGTTGTTATTTGGCTAAAATGGGGGTCAATATACAGTTGATGTTTCCTAAATGAGAAAAAATGTGCAACAATAGAAATAAATTTTCGGTTCGGCCAAGTACACATCTAGGACGAAAAGTCGTGTAAGGAGTGAAGAACGAATGACTGCTATCTGTTGTGAGTCCTGCTACAAAAGAGGACGTTTCGTGCACAAAAGCGGCATTTGTATAACAAAGGAGTGGCACAAAGGCCATCTTCCGACCGATTTCTACAGGCACAATAGCCACCCGGAACAAATCGCAAAACTTGAGACATTGGACATTTTTTAAATAGCACACCTCGAGGATGATCGCCGAGCGGAAGCTGATCTTGTAAACAGGACACAACACGCTTATTTAATAACCCGATGCTAAAATGCTCCATCTTCAGCGTTTCACTTTTTGTCAGGGGCAATAATACCCATAAACTTTCCGAAAGTAATGCATCTTGACAAAAATAAACTGGTGGGAGTCCTCGTTGAAAGTCTTTTTGAATGGCTTTTCACAAGTCGCACGGAACTTTTAAATCAATACCAAAACATTCCAAACAAATAGAAGTTTAGATCATTTCCGTGCGACCTGGAAACAACAAAACCCGCTCTCAAATTTAACAAAACCAATTAGACGATATGTAACGAACGATTTTTCCCAAATGGACGTCTATTTATAATAACATGTCACGCTCAAAATCCCCTAAACGTTTTTTGGCCAAAAACATAAATAAAGAGAGGAACAGACGGACGTCTAACCCGGTTCATTGTATCACAAAAACAAAAGATAACGTTCCTGCTATTCTACTACACGCAGCGAAATTTAATATTTCAACCCTTTTACCGGAATACTGACATAATCCAATTTTACTGCACGTAATGCGATATGGGCTACCTTATTTATTGACAAGAACTAGAAAGATGTAATTCGATTAGGGCCGATTTTATTAGCACAAAAACGTTGACACGTTATAGTTAAATCGCCCTCGGGCGAGTCATTCGCTCCTGCCGTTTCCCCAAGGATTGCGCTCCTTGATTGGGTCACCAAATCCCCACTAAAATAATTAAATAATTTCGAGAGTTGGCTCGAAATCACCGGAACGGGACGACGTACTCATATAACTATCGATTTATTAAATTAAGAAATAAAAAAAAATTAGAAAAAAGCTTTTATTTGAAAAATGCACTAAAAAGCAAAAATAATGTTTTTCTATCAGAGGAGAATATTTTTGCTTACAAATTAATAAAAGCTAAAGCTTTAAAACCTTGTTTAGCCCCTTTAGGGGGTATTTAACCACATAGAGTTGCATTGTCACGCAAATTACGTAAGTATGCAAAATTTCAATTCATTGGGACAACGGGATCCTTTCAAATTTGGCTACAAAAATATGAAACAGACAGACACACAACAAAGCAAGTTAAATAAAGCTTTTAAAAAGGGAAGGAAAAACTGATGATTTGTCTTTAATTCTCCTCTTCTCCTCCAATTATCAATTTTTTATTGAGGGCAGGCTGGATCAATAAGACAAGAAGGGTTTTTCTTTTTAATTTTTTAGGGAAAAATTAATAAATAATAATATCGCAGTGAGAGCAAATCTCTTCCATTCTAATTGCGTATTAATTCAGTCTGGGCGGCACAGCCTGGCCAAATACCTCGATCTAGTGCCAATAAAAACGCTGTAAACCCGAATATAATAGAAAAAAATTTAATAAACTCGTCCATCGAAAATAAAGCTCTCATAAAGCACCGAACGGAGTCCGGTATTACAATAAATTTACGATCGGGAGGGCTTTATGTCGTGTCATGTTTGATTCTATTAATAATTTCCTTAACTTTGGGCCATAAAGTCCGCTCTTAAATCATGGCTAGTGTTTCCACGTCGTTTTTTATTCCAGACCGCAGCACGCCTCTCCCTCGGCCGCCGGAAGACGAAGATTCGTTTCCTGTTATTTGCGACCGAGAATTGCATTCATTGCATCGAAACGTGCCCGCACTTCGACGGAGGGACGTCGATACGGCCACTATTAAGCAGCACTACTACCCTGAAGGTAAGCGGGATTAGGAGGCGAAACCGTTCACTGGAGAAAATTGCAGGAGGATGGGGTTGGTTGGTGTGCGGAGCTGCCTTCTTAGCCCACCTTCTCACCTCCGGCTTCCAATTGGCGTTCGGACTGCTGTATTTGTATACCATGAAGTTCCTCATTAGGAAAAATCAAGACAAAGATTTCTACGTGATGGCAACTGGTTAGGAAGTTCTTGTTTGTTTGCCCATCGTTACATGCCTTGAGCTCCGGCGATTTAAAGACAATGGAATGCTGATAGTTATTTTCTGGTGATGCTATTAACTAAAGAGTTACGAAATTCTACACATATGGATGCTGTAACGGTTAATAGGCGGTTCAATACTGCAACCACGCCCCGTTTGAATTAATTAAACTTGGAAAAGTGCAAATGAACGACAGTGGCGTAACGAAAGTCGGCGCTAATGGCTATTTTTTATTTGGATTTTGATTTAAATGGTGATTGAATATAAAGTGCCCAGATATTGGTTTTAGTACTACTAGACACGAGCATCCTTTTTTAATTTGATTTTATCAAGGTATGATGTTACGAAATGTCAGGAGTGAATTTATCATAATAGCACTTTACAAGTCCACTCCATTTTTCAGTTTAAATTGGAATATGATATCGTGACTAAAGGCACTTTCAGACATGACGAGTAAGTGAGGAAACAATGTTTCTTCATTCTTCATGAATTGACAGCTTGGAATTTATTTATGTCCGCTTTGGTTTCGTGTTTGAAAGGCAGGTACAAATTTATTAAGACATATATAACTCCAGAAAAAATGAGAAATACGATCCGAATAATAAGATATCGGTTTACCTGGAATTTATTAACATTTTTAAATGCTACTGTAGCTATCGATATTTTACCATTAATGATCCTCGATTTCAATTTAATCAAAAATGGTAATGAAACAATAATTATTATTACTGGTTGCTTAGACATCATCAAATGTAGAATACACCGTATTTCACCGAAAGCTGAAGGTAAGGCGGAAAATGGGCTTAAGCCGCCCCAGGATTGACGTTTTTCCAAATATTTGTAAAACAGAATGCAAACAGGAAATTTCACTTCAGCGCTGCAAAATATTACGACCACTTATTCACATTAACGTTATGAAATGCTGGCTGTTGGCAGTATTAGACAATTAACTATTTTATACAGCTTTCCGTTCGTTGTGCCGTCCGTTAATAGTATATTTTTGCAGTTTTATGTTGAAATTGGAGAGTTATAGCAGAGCAACATTGTCCTATAAAATCTATATCAACGTCACTTTATCTAACGATACTAATCTATAACCACATGTCCGGTGCAGCTTTAACTCTAGCCTGAATTTTCCAGAGTTTAAATTAAAAAAAGGGAGATTTATTTGTTCACTGTTTGTAAAATATGTATGCGTCAAATCGTATTTTTTCGCTCCGAGTGACGTTTTCATAAAAATGCGAAATATTAAAATATCTGTTCGAATGTCAGTCTCGCACAAATATAAATAGTGTTTCCAATTTTTAATAAAAGGTTTAGTTGTTTTGATTATCAACCAAATATTAGTTGGGGTTTGGAACTCTAAATACTTTGCCTCAAATGTAATGAATAATTAATTGGGGCCCTAATTGTGGGAATAGGATATTGGATCTCTAACTGCCTAAATTAATAAACTTTTTAATTATTAATAATGAAAAATCGCATGACGAGGCAACGTTGTTGAATTAAAAAATGAGATATTTTTAACAGTTGTTGATTTGTGTGTCCATTAATAATGCATTCAAAAAGTTATTAATTTACTTGACGTTTCGGTAATTTTTCACCGAACTTTTTATTGCTTCAAATTTAAAACTGTATGCAGATAATTGAAAAGCTACAGTTGATTAGAAAAATAATTAAACCCAATTGATTAATAGTGTCTTAAGGAACACCTCAGATTGTTTGGTTTCTTGTCGACAATTTCAATTAGCAAAGACTGCGTGTGCGGCAAAGCCTTGGACCTTTTGTTATCAGCAGGAATTAAGTATCACGCACAAGACACCTAGATAGCGGTGGATGAGGGTCTGAATAGATCACTTCATTTCTTAGAATTAATTGTGATCAAATTACATGCATCTGTCGGGTCAATTCACCGTTTCGCTTTGATCAAAACAACGCTCATAAAACCCGGAATTTAGACGAGAAATCGGACTTAAACCATCTGTGATTTAATTATCGCCTTTCCACATTCGCAAGTGTTTTGAGTCATCAAGCATTCCAGTTCACAACCACCCATTTCGATCCATTAACCGCGCACACCCAATAATAATAAAAATTATCATAATAACACGTTGCATTCCAACCTATGATGATTGGCTACAGCCGAGCATTTATGTGTTTTTTTCTCGAAGGCATGGAAAGATTGCGGCCACATTCTCCCCTCAGTCCTGTATTTAAATCCTCATTTTGTTGCAGCTTGGTTGGGAGCTTTGTGCCTGTGTATCTCTTTTCTGACCGCTCCATTAATTGTGGCCGTTTGCCGAAGAAAGTCCACGAGATTGGCGGCCGCGTTCGGGGGCCTTGTGACGGCTCTGGCGTGCCTTTTTACGTCTTTTGCCGTACAGTTCCACCAGGCACTGCTCAGCTACGGGCTGGTGCTGGGCCTGGGCGCCGGAGTCGTCCGGGAGACTTCCGGGCTGATGCTGGGCCACTATTTCAAGCGGAGGAGAGAGTTCGTGGAAATGGTGGCGCAAGCCGGAGCCGGGGTCGGGATCGCCTTGTTTTCGGTGCTTTATAAAGAAGCAGTGGGGTACTGAAATTTTTAATGAGTTTTGTGACACTAATTGACTCTTTTGTCGGCTGAGGACTTTCATTGTCAATCGAACAATTGCATAGACTATTGGTTACATGTCGGCTTTCGAGCCGACTGAAATTTTAATCTAGTCAAGTGACACTCGGGACGGGTTTTCTCGCCGTCCGAAAACAGACTTCGGATAAAAAGTTTCGATCCAATTGAAATAACAAGTTAACAAAAAGGATCAACATCTTGTATTTAATAAGCATTACATTCCAGTCGAGTAAATATTGATTTAGGATAATAAATATAAACAAAGTGTTATGGTTGGGTTACAATTTTGAATAAACACAGGAGAGGAGTGTTTTTGCACAAACGTAGCCACTGTTGCTTCTCTGACTTACAACATCCAATAAAGATGTTCTTTTTGTCTAATCGATAAGTCGGAGCAAAGTTTCAGTCGTTTGCTAAAGTCGAAAACTCGACGTAAACACAAAACTAGTAATGGCTTTCTCCTTTGTAATCGGTTGACATTGCTGTTGAAAAGATAACAATTTTTGCAAACTGACTCAATGTTTTTAAATGCTAATACCTACATGAAGACAACATAGGGCCTCAAAAAAAACTACTCTTACCTACTTATTCGACGTGATCTTCACACTACAATATCTCATAATTCTCAAAAACTGGCGCACCAATTGAGTGGTACGTTGCTGAGAAGCACAGGAAAAATCTTCCTAAAGTCGTATTTTAAAAAATCTGCAGCTACAAACTTATTTTGTTAACTTTCTCAATTTTTATTATTTTTTAACGTTTTTAAGTTTTACACCAAGTAATCGTTCCCTAACAAAACGATCAATAATTATAATAATAAATAATAATAAATAATAATAAAATAAACAATAAAATTAAAAATAAATAATAATAAAAAAAATTATAATTTCTCTCACAAGAAAGATAAAGCTGTCAGTTCTACACACAATTGAGTAAATCTGGGCAAAATTGAGGAATACAATAACTATATCAACACAGATCACTACGAAAATTGGTACATAGAACTATGCTAATTTTACAGGCGGATATTTATTTGAATTTCTTGGATTTTTTTACAATGCAGGTAAGATAAAACGTCGTATATCAGACTTGATCAAAATACCATTATAAAGCTCGTGAGAAGCGCAAGAAGCCCACTCGTGAATCAAAATTCTCACTCGCATATAATGCATTTCTCTCACTTATAATATAATAATATAATAATAATATCTTACAGGTTCTTTATACCATTGTTTTCGGTGAGAGAAATCAAATTTCTCTCACAGGAGAGATAAAGCTAAATCTGACAGCTTTATCTCTCTTTTGAGAGAAATTTGATTGAAAACAATGGTATAATATACAATGGTACCATATAAAAAATACGATAAGATAGATAAAATGTCGTATATCACACATGATCGAAATACCATTATAAAGCTCGTGAGAAGTGTCCCACTCGTGAGCAAGCGCACTCGTTTCATAATCCACTCGTAAAATAAATAACTATTGAATTTACTATGAGACTTTAGCAGTTTTTTTCAATTCAAAAAAATTAAATTCATCAAAAAAATAACACAATTTGTCGATGTGCCAACACTGGGAATTATTTCCTAGGAAACCATTTCAAAAATAATTTGTTTTTTTTTGTTTATCTAATTCTATTGAGGTCACGGCTGTTAGACATTTATAAAATTCGTTATTTATCAATAACTTTAATACAAAGAATTTTTTTACTATTTTTATTTTTACATGTAAGCAACTCTCTACCACCCACTAGTAAGGTGGTGCTCCGGTTTTTGAGCACCGGTACATGAAATATTAAAATTTATGAGGTTTCGGCTCTTTAATAAGATTTAATGAATATTTGTTGTGGGAAACGTACAAATTTGGTTTTAGAATATTTGGAGCAGTTTTAAAGTAACAATTTTAGTAATTTTACTGGAATTCTAGTTATAGTAGTTTTGGTAAGATATCTGGCTGAGTTTGACCAGCTTCTGCTCCAACACTTCCCAAATAATATGTAATCAATCACTGCTGACAGCTAAAATTGACTTTGGGAAATTTACAGGGCGTTTTTTACCCATTACTTGACCACATCCTTCTTTTGAGCAAACAAGCCAGAGGATGTGACTAACACGCAATCACAATCTCCAGATTTTGAATTTACGAATTTTATTGACACTTGCGTCGATCGTATCGTACAGTTTTGATGACCTGAAGCAACAGTAAACACTCTTTACGATTTTGATTCAATTTATAGCCGATTATTTTCGTATCATAGCGTTCGATCTTTATTGTAATTTTCTCAGGAAACTGGGATGGAGATTAGGCTTGCAAGCCATCACCGGTTTACTCTCCCTCGCATTTTTTCTCCCTGTTGTCTACCGATCGGCCAATTTGTACCACCCGCAGCGACGTGCCATTACACATTTAAAAAATCAACGCAAAAAAATGAAAGAAAAGAAGACGCACGCCAAAGCTAAGAAACCGCCAATGTTCGATTTCACGCCGCTGAAAAGTCGCGGATTGCGGGTATTGATGGTGGCTTGCGCTTTCGCTGCGTTAGGAATTTACGCCCCCGTTTTCTACCTTGTAAGTTTGTAATTCGTTCAAACGCGACCTAATCTTGGCCATTTAGGTGTACCAGGGGTATAAGGAGGGATTAGAAGACAGTGCTTTAGTTCTCTTACAAACTTTCATGGGGTTTGCGTCAGCTTTAGGCTGCGTCGGATTTGGGCTGGTGACTGTGAGGCCCAGCTCGCAGTGCTTAATTTCCAGGCAATATTTGTGTCAAGCGGCCATGGTAGGGATCGGTAAGTTACAGTGAGTCGTGTTTGTGGTGCGATAAAAACTTTCAGGAGTGTCTCTTCTGGCGCTAAGTGCCGTTCAGGGATACCACGGGTACGTTTTGTTTGTCTGGCTGTATGGCACTTGTCTCGGGGGCTACACCTACTCTCTGAAAATGTTTGCTTTGGAGCGAGTGCGCGGCCGCCACTTCACCAAAGCTTGGAGCTTTATCCAAGGTGCTAAGTCCCTTCCTGTGCTTTTAGGAATCCCCATAACCGGTTATATTAATCAAACTTATCCCAAAGCAGGGTATTATTTCAGTTTCGTGACGACGATCGTCGGTACGTATGCGAACCCCGCCGCCGAAATAATTGATTGAGCTTTGCAGGCGCCAGTTTAATGTTTCTGGTCGGCACCCGCAAAGACCACATCAATAGCAACACCAATAATTGCAACCTGAACGGCTGCAATATCGCCAACTTGAACGAGTGCGCTTGCAACCTGGCCCTTAATTACAACAACATCTGCACGCCCGACCTGCAACCGTACAATTTCTGTCGACAAAGCGCCAACCACTACGAGCGGCTTTTCAATTACGGGCACATGGATCGAAGCGATTTCCACCGGCATTCGCTGCGCCACCATTACCTGCCGAAAAGTCTCAGCTACGCCGCCAACATCGACAGATCGCCCTACCACCAATATCCGGTGCATTATCACGATTACGTGCGACTGACCAACCCCAAAAGCAGGAACATGCTGCGGCCCAGCAAAAGTGTTCCTGAAGGACTCGCGCGATGGGATTATTGCGGCTCGTACAGGAGGCCGATAATTAGGAACGTTCAAGTTATCGAACAAATCACCACTTCGGTGTAACGTAACGGTTCCGGTGCTAATTCTAGTCATTTTAGTCACTCGTTCGTGGATTTGTGAGGAGTAGATTATCCAATTTAGATTACTTTGTACCTAAAAAGCGAAACTTCGGTGGCTGGAAACGAGTGTTCTTTAATGTATTTCAAATTCTTGCCTTGCGTTTGTGCTAAAAGCGACTCGATTTAAGACGACCAGACATATCTATAATCCACTGGCCCCGAGTTTTAAAATTTAAAGGACACGTTATTTTATTATTTAGTTACCCTCATTTTAAAAATTCGGGTCACTTTTAATACAAGCAAAAGTCAATCGTCTTGACTAATATTTAAACTGTTGACCAGATTTTATAGCAATACACTATGGTTGTGACCACTTTATGACGAATCTAGACGTACTATAGTAGAATTTATCGTGGGAACAAAATACACTTACTCTAGAACAAACATTAGCGAAACATTAAAGTTGAATAGAATAATTAATTGTCGCTTTATATTTTATAAAAGCCGATTCTTTATTGATTGAATTTGTAATCTGTTGAAATTTTGTTATAATTTATTTGTTATTAAATTGATTGTTGCATTATTTATTTAGATGCGAATAAAGAGATTCTTTGAACGTGTTTTATTCGCTTTTAAAGGGACAGGCGCCATCTTATGAACATGGCCGGCAACACGGTACAGTATTCTGGTTTGATCACTTTACAACTGAATACTAACTCTACGATCTTCGAGAGATGGATACCTTTAGCGAAAGGTCTCAATTTTCCATGAAAATATTTTTTCCTCTAATTTTCTTGGCATTAAATTTGTCAGTGGTTTCAGTAAAACACATAATTATTTTCAAATACAGAAAGTCCTTATTTGAAATTCGTTTTGTATTTATTTTATTATGAATTGAAGAAAATAGAGTTTGGCCAAAAAAACCTGGCGCTTTTTTGTTTTAAACTTATTTTATTCCAAGTTTTCTCCTCGAAAAAAAAACAGAAAAAGCTATAATTATCCTAATAATTCTATACAGGTTGTCTCAGAAATATGTGTCTTTATTTTAACAAGGAACAGAAATAAATAAATAAAAAATTTTAATAAAAAATTCGCAAATATTTAAATTTGGAAAAAAATAACATACTGAAACGTAGACCCTGTATGTAGACTCATTCGGGTCTTGAGTTACGGTTTGATTGTTTGATAATTTTGATATTAACATCGTTTTACGTCCTTTAGTCATTAGATCTTTTAGTAGTTTTAGTTTTACAAATCTGACCTAATTTTTGTCTTTAATAAGTAGTTATTATCTATAAGATTTTTTGATCTTTGTACTAGAACGACAAGTGATTCATATTTTATACCCAGTATTCTAGTACACACCAAGTCAAAGGTCAAAGCGATTTAAGAAGAATAATTCTATTAAAATAACAAAATCAGAACATCGCTTCAAATAGCCGATGACCTGCACAATAATTGCTCTTTGCGGAAAAATTATCTGCGAAGGAATATATTTTTAAAAGCGAAAATAAGTTTTATATAAAAACATGTTACTTGTGGAAAACAAATATTGGCGGTTGATAAATATATGTTGACACAGACATAAGGATGTTTTTAAATCATCACAAAACATTTTGGTAAAACGTTCTAACTAAAGTGTTAATTTTGTTTACACAACAAATATGTGTGTAGATCATATGAATTGGATTATTTACTTCGTTTTCCATCAATGATTTATTTCTGACATCACCGTTTAATTTACCAAACGATGACGTATTACCCAGTGAATAATATGACACCATTGACCATACCTATCTCTCCACGTGACATCAAAACTACAACGAAAACAATTTTCAAGGTAAATAAAATTGTTTCGCTATTCAAGTCAATGATATAATCTGATAATTATTTACACACAAAACGGAATCAACTCTAATACCGCCTTCTATCATCCAATTGGATGATCGTCATGACATCACGCGTTAAATTGGACCACAATCGCAAGCCCACTCATCTAATAAAATATCTAAAAACTGGCAATTTGCAAGAACACCAGAAATTCAAAAAATAAATTAATTAGGCCAGAAATGAAAAATTATACTTTACTGGCAGTCACTCCGCGCAATTAAAACACGTAAATTTATTCAATGGTATGTTTGTTTAAAAATAATATTATGTACCAAATGCAGTATAAACAAAAATAAAAATAAATGGTTAGTAAGTTGTTTGTTTCCAAAATGCTCCAAGAAAAAAGATATTTTTAGCAAACTTATAATCCATCATTATTTTGAGCCATTTTACGATGAGTTCGTTTACATAGTTTGATTTCAAACGTTCGGAACGTGTTATTGTGGGTTTTTGAATTGTCAACCACCTGTTACCCCCATTTTTTGTGGTCACCCAGACGTGGCATCAACCTAAGGTTAGTGGAATGTAACGGCCGTTGAATCCAAAACCTTTCCAACCTTGAAACTCTACCCTTTTATTCTCACCGATGACATCAACGAAATGTGTCATGGATGCGTGTATATTGGTTTGGGTGTAAGCTAACGCTGCAGCGAGCCACTGTCAGTGTATCTCCCAACTTTAGCAGAGAGAGCTCGTGTAGTGAGTTAGCTGTAATCAATAGTCTTCACATTTTGGGAACGCCCTTACAAATTCAACAATTATGGCAGTTAGCAGGTTGTCCATCATCAAGTTTTTGGAACTGGTAAGCCATTGTTATCATTCAGTGCATTATTTTTAGAGCTGACCGCAGTTTATGAATTATTCAGTAAATAAATGCGATGTGATAACGCGCGCTAATGCGTTTTTGCCATTTTTGATCTAATCGAAACTGTATGCCGTTGCCTGTCTAGCCCATGTCATTTTTTTAAATTGCTTAATTATACACGCGAGTAATTACGTTTTTAAATTAATTGCTTGAGCACTTTTACTTTCGGAAAAAAATAACACTTGTTCTAGTTGTAATTTTAGAAATGATACACCAGTGTTTCTGGGTGATAATTGTAAACTTTGTTTACACCTCTTACCACGAAATACAATACCTAACGCGTGATTCATCAAACGAATCTCGAAATTACGTAGTATAAAATTATGGAAATTGTGAAAGTCAAGGTGCAAGTAACCCAATTTTTTCTGCTTATTATGGTGCTGTTCACATTGCATTTCTCCACAATGCACGAGTTGTTAGTCATTTTTTTAGAATTTTAACAACAGATGATGTAATTTTTCCTTTGTAGTTATGCACATTTTAATAGCGACGCCTTCGGAACGTCTAGACAGAGACTAACTATCATTTTTCCAGGCTATTGCAGTCACATGTATTGGTCTGCACTACAAGAGCGAAGTCCCTGGCGACTTCAACACCAACACTCTTTCGGTGGCCGCTTTTGGCGGTTTTGTGATCATCCTTGTGGGCGGGTTTGCCGGTAATTGCTAATTAAAGCTCATCGATTATTTTTAAACGAACTCCAATTTCAGGCCATTTAATGTCGACTCCAATTAACAGAAGGATCGATATTTTCTTCTGTTTGGTTGGGTGTGCTACGTTTATTGCGGCTGGGGCGATGAATATCGAATATTTCAAGGATGTCCGTAAAGGGGAGTACAGGGATTATGGTTTGGCGAAAGCTTCCTTGGCTATTATTGGAGGAGCTCTCTTCTTAGTCGACTCACTATTGACCTGGCGTGGCGATTTTTAAATTTGAAATGTGCGTTTTTATACAGTAATATTTATTTTTATATGGATGTTTTATGTACAAAATATTTCACAAGATAATTATGCATTGTTGAATTTGATACTAAGGATGTGCCTGTATTTATAACTTAAAACGAACGATTGTTATTAATTTGAGTCTGCAAGATTTTATATTTGTAAAAGGACCAACATTTATACAATAAAAACCTAGTCCTCAACCGTTCTATTATTTTTTCCTTTTTACCTTTATCCCTTATTGCTGACTTCTCATTACGAATCTATCAATCTCTGTTTTTTTTTCAAAGAAAAAATTCTATTGTGACATCTGTTAATCCAACGCGTAATAAAAAAATCTTTGGTGTTTGGAGTAAATCTGTAACTAGATAGGTGTTCCTTTAAATAGACAGATCAGTGAGAAGGTCCAGCTACTCAACAAGAGAGGTCGCTGTAGTATTTCATTTTGAATTCTCTTCGTTTTAAACATCGAAAGTTTAGATGTTTCAAAATTCACTGGAATTATTTTTACCCTCGTGCTTTTTTTACATTTATTTGTGTGAACCAGCTTCTTTGCGTAATAAGACAAATAAAATTAACGATTTGATAGCGGTTTTTCACGGATGATTTTTATTACATTCGGTTCATTTACACCACAATGGTTTTATCAAAGTGAACAGAAAGTAGTTATTTTCAATACAAGGAAAAGCTACAGTAACACGCTTTGTAACTAATTACTAAATGCAGTTTAAATGATAATAATATTAGGTTAAACTGCAAATAATAATTATTACTGTCTCTGTAATTCACGATCGCTTTAAAATTTTAATAAGGTTTAATTTTCATTTTCAGCCACAATTTATGCTACATTAAGCTCCACAGACCTGAAAAATTAATTCGGTTTGAAAGTAAAAATAGCGCAAGGTGTGCAAATTAATTTTTGCGATGTATTTTGGAAATTATTAAAAGGAACAGTGTACGAACTAAAAACAAATTCAGTTGAATGTTTTTCGTTTGTGCTCAAAAATATCGAATAGTTGTTAGTGTAACAAGGTAAAAAAGCAGCCTGTAGCAGAGCACAAATTAAAAATTAATTGCAGATGCACCTGAAGTTTCACAGCCAACAGAAATTCAATTAACTGTGGCAGGTAGTAATTATTAAATCGAGTTTAGAAACACTATCTATAATTTCGATATAAAACTTGCACTTAATTGTTTTGAAGCCTCATATTTAACTAAATTGAACTAATTGCATATTTCAATCGAAACCTGTTATGCTAGAGCTGATTGGAATTTGATAAACTATTTTCACGGAGGTATTTCTGATCGTAAAATTGGTAGTTAGCGCATAACCGTGTAACAACTAAGGGTGATTTTTTTTGTTAAACAGAGCTGGAAAATGTACATTTTTAGCTTTCATAGAGACTTCGCTCGACATTATTAATGGATCAACTGAACTAAATCAACCGTTACATTTTACGATTGCGTCTGAAAGCACAATTTATCATAAATTCAGCGAACTATTTTGTTTCTTTCTGACAGAATTCAAGATTCTCTACGAGAATGTATTTAATTTAACCGCAGATAACTAGCACATTATAATTTTTATTCAATAAAGGAAAAATAATAAGAGTTTGTACGTTGAATTTTTAAACACTAGTCTAGAACAAAGCCCATTTTAAAACTATTGTGTGGTAGAATTTGCATTGTCCGTTTCACTATTTGAAGGATTTGACTCAAAAGCAATTGTTCTAATAAAATTTCCGAGCTTTGCATATGCGGCTCGGCCACAAAAAAGCGTAAACCACGATTAATTGAGTTAAACACGAGGATTTAGTGATTGAGCGCCTTTATTCATCCGGAGGATTTGCGTCTAATCCATTTTTAAAAACGCCCTTTGAAAACTTTGATAATGTGGTGCTTTGCGCTTTTAAACAAAATAAAACCCAGCCATAATAGATGCAGAACTTTGAAATTAATGATCTTTTTTAAGTACAACACGATGTGCATTGTATCTGCTTTTGTATGGAACTTGTACGCTGCTTCCATAAATCTTTGTTCAGCAAAAGCCGATGTTTTCGTCGTTATGAGGCTCCACACATGCCTCTTTAAACCACGAAATGCACACTCCACCTTTAATATTCCCATCTCCGTTTCCTAATCACGGGCGCGAAGGCAACTTTTAATAAGGTCGGGCCGAAAAATGATTTGTAGATCAACATTAATGGAAATCCGCTTTTATAATGGCTTTTTGACTTATGCTGTGCCGTGTTCTATTTGAGGATTATTTACTTAAAATACTGCTTGGCTGGTACGTGTTTTAGACCCGGCGCATCCACCATTTCCATACGCTTTAAAATTAATAAAACAATTTTTCATATTCGATTTTCGAGATAAGGGCCATAAGACATCATATAAAATACATAAGGGAGCGTATAAACCGATATCAATCTTCAAATCAATGAATCATTTCCGAGGTTTTTTCCCCATCACGCCTAAGTCGGTGCCAATAAAATTCGATTCCGGTCGGAGAGAAACATAACTAATAACTAATAATCAAGCGGGATCGAGAGGGAGTTTTTGCGGCTTGAAAAACTCAGCCATCGAAAATTAGAGTTTTTGGTTGATTTTCCCCAAATTATTTAAGAGATAATAACTGCAAGTAGAGTACGTATTCGTTTAACGGCCCGTATTTCTCGTATCAATTGCACGAAAGGCCGTAAACGTCTCGGTCGCAACAGTTCGTGCAATTTATATCATTTTCCGTGTTCGTAGGTTCCATTCTTCAAAATAATGTGGTTTAATACGCATTTTTCTTGAAAGTTATGTGAACTTTGGTGAGACTCTGACGCTTGAACTCACCTAGAGAAATCCGAACAACGGACCACATATGAAATCAATATGTGTTACTGGCGGAAGGCTTCCAAGCGAAACTATTAAAGATTCATAGGCTGAAAGCAGCATCCCTGGAGATATGTCTTCGTGCGCAGACCAGAGACCTTAATCTCAATCAAGCGCCTTTTCTAGGAGTTATTCCTAATATTATTGCTGAAATCGCAGACAGGCCGCTCGAAATTAATTGCTTCCGGTTGAATTAAAAACGCGCCATCAATCATATTTCACATTCAGGGCCTCTTATGTTTATATTGCTCTCAATTCAAATTTGCACACTTCCGCACGTAATTAATATCTGGATAAATCTTTGGAATTTAAAGCAAGGGATTATGAAAGGTTGAAGATGGATTACTTAATATCTATGGAATACTTTATGATTCCGGCGAGTTTAATGACACTGGCCGGGCAAGTTATTAAAGTTTTTAATTTGGAAAAGTTCGGAAATGTTTTATGTATGTTGTACAAACTGCATTATTGACCCTAATGTCGGAAACTTTCGGCCGGATATTTTAAATTTTATATTAGGCAAATAAGAAATTAAAGAATCATTCTTGCCCGCCTGCGCTCGAATTCGTTTTTGTTCCTCCAAGTTAAATTAAAAAGAGTCTATCATTACTTCGCCCGGAATTGAAGAATTTGCATTTTAAAGTCGCCACCACGGGCATCGGTCAGTGTCATAATTTTAATTAAACTAGTGCATGTCTCGTAAATTCCGATCGATACGATTAATGAGTCCCATAAAAGTAACGTGTCGACGGCTGATAACCGGAAATTGCCCGAATCTAAACAAATTTCCATGCAAACAGCTGTCTGTGCGCGTTTTTATGAAAACAGAAATCACACAGACGGATAGATTGTCGAAATTGTTGGTGAACACTGTTCCGCAGATGTGTTCGAATGCATTTAGATGGCGGTGGGGTGTTGTGACTAACATTCGTTCGGCTCCTGCGGAAATTAGAACCAGATCCTGTCTTTGATAACGGCTCAACAAATTTATTTCAAATCTTCCACCTGATTACTGGTATATATTTTGCGCTTGTTCGTGCGAATTTTCGATAATAATGATGTTTTTGCAATTTATATCTCAATTAGGTGGCAAAGCGTGACCAACAAAATAACGCAATTACCGTAAGTGAGCCGAAGCAGCGAATCAATAAAAGTGATTCAAGCTGTCATTACGGCATTACTCATTTATGTGCAAAAACTGCATTTAAATAAAATCCAGATTTAGCAATGCTGTTTCAATTGAAGCCGCTTCAACGGGTTTTGTACACTACTGTGTGTATCATCAGCTAAATTAGGGTCTTTTTGTTTTCGGTGTATACCTTCATTAGGCGCAATTTCATTAATTTATGATATCTCGATTAAATATAATTTACCTGCTGATCAAAGGTGCACTCCTAGCTTTGACAGTTTATTCCAATTACTCTTAACCGGGAAGTGATTGACATCTAGGCAAACACTGCTTGGATGAGAAACACTCTGAAGTAGCGCTCTCATCCAATTATAGAAATTTTACCAAAACATTTCTATTTACGGTGCAAAGTTTGAACGACAGTCAAGCACCATCACGATTACATCGAGCTGCAGTTTTATAATGAAATTAGAAAGCTTATTTCAATTAATCGGATCGAAGCCTGGGTGTGGAAGAATTTTCCACAGTGCTGTAGTTCTCAAAGAGCAGGGCACATACAGCTGATAAGACAGCTTCAAGGAACAGAAAGCTTTGATAAACAAAGAATAAACTGAAGCTGAGACTAATATCACAGAGAAATTAGCTTTGGCATGACAGTAAAAGCATCGGAATCTTGCTGTTTTTGCGCAAACAAATTGTTGCTGTTTCGAGCGCAACTTAGAATCGTATTTCTTAATAAGAGTGCTCGGAAGTTTCTTGTCTCTGGAACAGTAAATTCAAGAATTAATTAGGAAAATATGAGATGACAAGTACCCTCCCATGCAGGTCCTTTTGCTTTCAGCTCGGCAACCCAAGTGAGCAATTACCAACTTCACACTTGCAAACTTCCTAAGCATTTAATTATTTTAATTTCTGGTCTGCTTGCGCCAAACCCTAAGCAACAGTTTTGGCTATGGCCGTTTCGTGTTTAGCAAATGGAGGGAAAAAAGCGACGACGGTACAAATTGAGATTTTATTCAGTTTTAAGCTACGTAATATGTACAACGGCCAACATATAATAAACAATCAGGAAATAGTTTTATCGTAACATGAATAGAATTAAATTTTATCACAAATAGTTATTATCTTAGACACTAACTTTGAATACACTTATTTATCCCAACATGGTTTGTCAATCGCCGGATTAACAAAGCATGCTTTACAAAAAGGAATACTAAAAGCAATGTCTTTCCTTTACGACAATTTATTTACAGTTGAAATGTCTAGTTTGTTCCGGTTTAGTGCTGGTAACTGTTGCGTATATGGAGGTGTTACAGAAAACAGTCTTCAAAGAAATTAATACAAATAACATCGTAACATTCAGTTTTTAGCGTGAGTCTTCAGTTGCACACTAAAAATTACGTTAGAATCATTGTCTTGTCTTCCATTACCTATAGTTAGCACAGACCTGAAACAAATCGAAAAATTAGACTCGATTTTCCGATTAAAACGAAATCTACTTTTCCGAATATCAGCTTCCACAAACGGCCCCAATTTTAGCAGCGACAGCAATCAGGAATTTTATTGATATTGAAACCTAGCTATGGCCGAATGCAGTAAAACTTGTATAGCTAACGAGAACGTCTCAATTTAACGAAGTCTTGAGGAAACTTTGATTGCCTTGGACAAATCTCAGAACCTATCAATAACCACTACTGGCTTTAAGACTGAAATATATGTTTGTGACTCTTGGCAGTGTTTTATATGTTTGCGTTTAGTTACAAACTCCAAGTTTGGTTACCAGTACACCCGAACCAGATATTTCTGCTAAATGTGGCTGAAATACAACAATAAACACATTTATTTACTAAAACTAACATTAAATCTTTTATTCCGTGTATAAATCGAAAGCTTTTATGTGATTTTGTGGATACAAATAATGCACGTCAATAATATCTGATTGGATTACGTAATTTACTAATGTGTTTGTTATAATAGGATTTTAAGTTTTGTTGCATTGATAACCACAAATTGCTCCGAATATTTAATGTCCCAACTGTGTGTGACTATCACAGATTTCCAAATTTGTTATTGCGTTTTAAAGAATTAAAAATAGCTCTTCACCCCTTATTTAAAGCGAACCTATTGATTGGAGGAGCTCAATTTATTCCATCCCCCTTTAATAGTTTAGTCAATAGGTCAACAAAACCGTTCGTGAACCAATCCACACGATGCTCTTTTAATCGTGCATTTTATTAATAATTGCATTACCTGACACGTCTTCGATATCGCATGTCATCAATCTTTCTATAAGACGATATGAAGTCGTTACACACAAAACTGTCAGTGGAATAGGGTTCAGGGTGCTTGTACCGAGCCAAGACATGTTGTAATTGTACAGTAATAAGCTAGTTTCGTGTTCGATAGTTGGTTGTTCCTCGGGTCATAGCTAAATTTCAGGTTAAACAACTATTCAGAATCGAAACTGCTTTGAAAGTAATTTAACCCATTATTAATTAATATTTACTCACCTATAAACTGACGTGTTAGGCCAAGGTATAGGGAAAATATGCAAGGGGAGAGGGCCAGCCATCTATCCATTAAAATTAAAGGTGCTTTGTTGCCTGAAATGAAACGGAGCAAATTAGATTAAAAATTGAAACGTACGAGCAACATTAGCTGAAGTTCTATTGTGTCTGCACTACTCAATAACAATAATAGAGAAAAGTGTTGTGTCATTAGTGGATTTTTAACAATAATGGTTCAATTTTTCTAATAAAATATTTGTGCATGGTATTATATTGGGGATTTTTCGATGTTTGTGACTCTAGGAGGATAAATATCACGTAAGACGAATTGACAGTTTTCATCTTTGCTTGTCTTTGATGTCGAGTGTAAACAGTGTTGCTATTTACATGTGATACTCTTGCAAGAATTAAGCAAATAAATAAATAAAGCCGCACAACACCCTTAGAGAAATAGGGGATTACAGGCGCCCTATTTACATAATTGAAATTATAAAAACGCGCTTCAGTGTTTTGAAATATTCAGACGAAGTGCCTCACAAGCAGTGCTCGATTTCATGCTTTCAAATCAACGTCAATTTGTTTCAGCCCTTTCTCGCCTGATTGCTAATAGTGGAATTTGCCACCAAAGTGATTATCGAACTAAAAATCGCGCTAATGCGATAACATCTCGGTGAGTTTCTCGTGTATAATGAAAAGTCGCAATCGAATAGGACGTTCCGCTGCGATTTTATCGCCGCTGTTCGCTTTATATGCATTAACGCGATATTTCCTACTGCGACTTCCAACTTATTTTAAAATGAAAATCTTTACAATCTAACGAAGAATCATAATGCAGTTTTGTTCGAGAAATTCTAGAGCCGGGAACAAAAGGAAATGTAATGGAGTATTGATTTAACTGCGATTGTATTATGTCATTTCTTGGAGGCGTCTCGAAAGAAACGCTCATTTGCAAAATAAACAAATCAAAAGTGACACGAATCTGGGATGATAATAATAATCCCAAAGGGATCACAATTACGATGCAACCGCCGAAGTCCGAAATATTGCTGCATTTTGAAATTCAATTAGAGCTAATGCATATTCAAGGATTAGGCGATTCTTCGCAACGTCATGCTCACGTAACGGTAAATAATTCCGTATATTGGATGGGCCACGGGTTAATAATTCCATTTCCCAAACCGAAGATACAATTACAACCGCACTCATGTAACGAATCAAAATTTGACGCGTTTGGGTTACACTGTTATTTTCATTAAGCCGGTGCCACTAAACCGAATATTTTTCATTTTTCACCGACCCAGCTCTTAACTAAATTTGCTTCGTGGGCTTTATTTATTCAGGCGCCGGTAATTTGTCACATACGAAGACGGTTTTATTCCATGTTTTATGCCACCTGGACAGGTCGTTGAAGTTCACAGACGAACATTTATTATACTGCACTTTTTACTAACGCCTGCAAGTATTGAATTCGCCAAACTGAGCGAATGTAGAACACCAACCACTAGCTCACTATTTCTTACAAACTACAAAGGATTTCATTTCATCTTTGAAATTTTGCCGTTATTATGAACATTAATTAAAAAAACAGCAACTAATTTACTCAAAATTCTATTTAAATACACGCTGTCCCAATGATTTAAAAAAGCTCGATAACTTGTTTATTATTAGAGATTCTGACTTTTTTTTTAGATGGTAGCTGAGATTTTGCGGCATATTTCTAAAATATACAGTGTCCCAATATTAAAAAAACATTAAAGTTATGTTTTTTCAAAAGGGACACAAAATTTCATTGCATTTTTGGACGTAGCTTTTGATACTGTTAATTTTAAACTAACTTGAAATGGTCGATTCTGCTTAGTTTTTGAAATAATTCGAATGTTTTTGACAAAAATACGTATTATTTAAAAATCTATTACACAAAAACGGAGAATCGTAGAAACGTAATTTTATCACTACTTTAAAGGGAAAGGTTCAAACTTAAATTTGTTGCAATTGTTTAGCGCAATGCAATTGGAAACATAGAAAAATTACAAAGTTTGTTAAATGTTGAATAACTTGAAATAAATAAATGAAAAATCCTATTTTTTGTTATTGCTTACACTTTTGACTACTAAAACAATAGTTAATAATTTTTTTAATGTTTAAAGCTAAATATATTTTAAATAATTAGCAAAAGACACATAACTGCTAATGTTTTTAGAAAAACAATTTAAAGATCTTTAACATGCAAAAATAAAAATTGTGTGTTCCATTTAAAATTTTGAAGTTATTCGACTTACAACAAACTCTTCATTTTTTATCTTCCTGATTTCAGGAAGCTAAAAGAAATAATACATCATCGAAGTTTGAACTTTCTTCTTTAAAGAGGTGAAAGTTTTATTTTTCTGAGATTTTTAGTTTTTGTGTAATAATTTTTTTTAACAAAGCGTGTTTTGTCAAAAAATCAAGTTACCTCAAAAACAAAGCAAAATCGACCCGACCAATAACAATTTAGCTTAGTAACATCAGTGTTAAAAGCCACATCCAAGAATGCAAAAAATATAGATTGCTCTATTTAACAAAAATATAAGTTTGTGTTGTAGCTAAACAGCTTACATTCTTAAAAATAATTTTAAGTGAGTCAGGAGGTTAGTATGTACGGCTTTCGTTAGCAGTGCTTCTAGGAAGAAGATTTTAATGGTTTTCCGGTTGTGTGAAGTTGTTCAATAAATAAATATGTAGGCTAATCCTCGTATATTCCTTCCAAAATTAGGATTATACAAATTAGCATATTGTGCCCCTTGTTCCTATAGATTTTCTCTTTCCATTAGGTAACGGACCCACAACCAGAAACGTCTTGCAATAAATTTGCATATTTACTGAAAGCACACACGGAAATAAAAAACGTCGGGTTTATAGTCGGTTTTATATTAAAGCAAGAGAATAAACCGTAATACCAGACAAACGGCAACAACTTTTATTTAAAGCGATTCTAAATTTGCCACAACTGTATCAACCCAAGTTCTCCAAAAATATCGTTCCTGCTATGCTATCGCTGAATCGTCAAAGAGAGTTTTTTAAATTTTAATAGTTTGAGAAACTTTTCCTGTAATTATTAGTTAGTTTGCTTCATCCAACTTTTACCACTAGTCGGCAGATTTTCTTACGATACGAGTATGTATATTTTTTTCTTCAAAAATATATTATGAATAAGTAAATGTGCGACCTCCGGGTTGCAGTGGCTGTTGCGATGAAGAATGCATGTGTGTGCCGATACGGAATAATCAACTAGGGCCCCAAAAGAGTCCGGGTTGCGCCGCCGGCACAACATAACACACAGACCTCCATAATAAAGTAATAAACCCTACATAATGAACGCCAGTCGGTCGCCGTTATTAACTTAATGTGACAGAACATAGGCCACTCTCCGGCGTATATTGGACCAGGGTGGACATGTAAATTGCCGACCGAGGCCGAAACGCTGCCCGTAACATTTACATCTTCATGTTCACTTACTTACAATCAATTGCACCCCATCTAATTAAAAGTCAATTTTGTATGGAATGGCGGAAACGACGACGCGCCCATTTCCTCCTCATTTCTTCGCCTGAACGATTTTTAATGTTGGAAAAATACGCCGGCTAAGTGGCTCACGTGACAAGGGGTGGCCCGCAATTACTGTTTTATTGTTTGCATTGATGTAGCTAAAGCCTATTACTCAAAAAAACAAAGTATAGGTTGTCCAGAAAACGAATTGTTAGAGCTGTTTCTAATATAATAAAGCAATCAAATACGTCTGGAACGAATTTTATTTAATTTGTTGGCGCTTTAATTAATCAAACGAACATTTTAATCTAGCAGCAGACTAAAGTGCAACGAGACAGATCTAATTATTTTATTTCAAATGTGATTCTAGTGTTCGATCTCGTTTAAATCGAAATATTTTTGAGACAAATACGCCGATAATTAATTTTCGATTGTAAGCAATATTTCGACTAAACAATGAAACGCCACAATTGAAATTAAATTTCACGCTGTAGATGATCAACGGTGGCCTTTGTATATAGACTAAATACAATTTTATTTAATTATTCCATTGTTGTATTAGTAAATATTAGCGCCAATGCTAATAAGCTGTGTATTTATTGTAACAACTGTTGCTCCCGCAGACAGAAGCTGAATGCAAAATTGGATAAATAAGTCCTGCTTTGTAAGTACATTTCTTTTTGTAGCTAATTTTGGCAAAATAAAGCACTCTGTACAAAAGCTCAAACTTTGTTATTTATTTGAAAGAAAGTACATATATCTCTAATCTATAATGTACCATCTCGACAAATTTTATTATTTATACGAGTAAAATTTTTGTGTCCCTAGTGACCTGAAAGTACAAGCTAATGACTCACTTACTATGGCGATGAATAATAAATACACTTAAAATGATTTTATACACATTTCCAGCTTAAATAATTTATTCTGTAATGAGCAAATGTGCCACTCAATTATTAAGAATTATTATTTAAAAGTCTGGATGTGAGATGTTTCAATTCATCAATATGCACACAAATCGACAAGAGTAAATCGAGTTAGCATATTTCTCTTCCATTAAAATTTATTATTGATTTTAACGGCTCCCTGAACTCATCCACGTCCAAAGATTTATCTCAGTGAGGAGTCTTAAGATGTCTTTAATTTCCTCCGGGACACTTAGATATACCATTACGCCAAGTCAGGAATAAGCCGTAAAAGTTTGCACTTTTTTGTGATAACAAAAATATTTAAATATGGAGCGCCGGTCGTCTAAGTTTTAGCTCAACGCGCTCTCTCATTAATGCACTAATCGATGCGCTCCTAAATTACTAAATATATTGACTTAAGGCGCTAATAAATTCAGATAAGCTTCGTACACACTCCTTATCTCAAGTTACGGTTATTGCAGTCGAACATACGCGAGTTCCAATTTAAACTTGTCGATGTGGTGAATTACGCGCTAAATAATTTATACATCGGCAAAAAATTCAATTACGCCAGTCGGCTGAGATATGGAAAAGTGATGTCGAGTTGCAGTTAATTTTTAATCCAGGCAGAGTGTCCCTGCGTGCCTTTCTCATCAAAACCCAAGTGGAGATTTTCGAAAGCAAACTGCACAAAATTTAATAAAACCGGGCCATTGTTTCCCGGAATAATTGCGGGATAACTGAAAAAAAGTAATTTAAAGAATAATAGCTCAGGTAGAGTTAGGGTTTCTTCGCTGGGCGTCTTTAAAACGAAAACAAAAGCTCGGCGTTTCTTTGCCAGTGATTTTTTTTCTTTAAAGTTAATTAAGTCGTTTTGATGAAACTCTTTCAAATTAAATGCTAAATTAGTTTTTTCAAACGACGCGGACGGAATAGCGATGTCATTTTTAATTGTGCAGGAAATATTTTTGGGTTGATTAGATTCTTGAATTGAGCAAAGCCGAAGCATATTTGCCTGGGCTTTGCACGTGCATTGTAAACCACATTTACATGAGGCCACACACAAGTTGCATCATTTCTGATTCTGCAGACATATGTTTGCAAACTGTCCAAGTTTCAGCGGCTTTAATTTACGTCTCTGCCATACGTTCAGTGGCCGGCTGGTCTAATTTTGTAACTATTGTTAAATCATGTGTTGCACGGAACGATTCTCCATTAGTGCTTGCAAGGACATGCATTTGATAATTTACAAGTGCACTAAAAGCCGCCGACTTAATGCATCAATACGTCCACCAGTGGAAACTTGCCCGGCGCATCCACCATTTTTACACCTATCTGTTAACCAAATTATATACAATAAGGATCGCAATTAAATGCGTGATTATCTAATCACGTGACCAAATTGAATTAGTTTGATTGGTCCATTGGCGTTGTTAACTTTTAACAACGGATTAACCTTCCCTCACAACAAATAAAGTTGAAATAAAAAATGTAGGTATTTAGTGCCATTTTAAAGCCACTCATAAATAAATTTGTGGTAATTTGCAAAATGTAACAAGCCATTGAATTCTTTTTGCGGTTTATGCGTTTATTGGGCAATAAACATAATTAGTTTAATTGAAGTAATTTATGGTCAGTTACCTACAAATTAAAACCCATGCGAAACTAATGAATGATTTGGAAATCTGCAACCTGCATGATATATATCCTAGTGATTTTCCTACGTAATTATCTCCTAAACTACAAAGTTCCATTGCAGAGCTATCCAACGTTAAACTTGGTAAATAATAGAGATTGTATTGTATTTAGGTAAACACTATGCACTTTATATCCCCAACATAATCGTAGCCTAACTGTTCCTAAATTGCATTTTGTTGGAGCTGCTCAGGAATTAGGGTTACACGTCTGAAACCTAATGTATCGAACTTGATTCGTTCCCAGATTATTCAACCTTGAATCATACTGTTATTTATTACCTTCATTAACTCAAGCTCAACTTTGCACTAATTCGTTTAGTTGCAGGGTTTCTTTCCAACTATAACAAAGCGCAAAAGTTTACTTTTTAAAATCTTTGTACTACTTCTAGGAATATTCCTAACATTATTAAAGCAGCGGAGAGAAAAGACCTCAGTGAGGAGGTTTCACACTTCAGAGCAATTTAAAAATGCCACGCGAAATAAAACTTTAGAATTGATGTCGTGACGTGATGTATACGCGAATTCGATCTCGCCCCGTAATAGTTGTAATACATGTAAATATGTGAAGAGGAAGTTAAATAAATTTGAGAAGATTCACTGCAAGATGAAAAATGCGGTTATCCTTATTTTGCTTCCTGGCGATATTTTGCATGGGCTGAAGGATCTAAATTATATTTTCGGCCAGCACTGTGTCATCCTTTATTCCGTCAAATCAAATTACTGCAACAATGCTGTATGTATGAATTGGTATAATCGGATAAAAGTAACCAACTGGCCTGCGAAACGATTTTGGCTATTTCCGGCTATTTACCATTCATAATTAAGAGTATTGTTGCAGTAGCTGAATGCTGTCACACTATACTATCGAGTTTTGTAGCGAAACTGTTCAACATCATCAGCAAACATTAGTTAAATTGGATTTGATTATACTTGCGAAACACGGAAAACGGATTTAGGGACGGAAGGGTCGTCATAATAACGACAATGGATTGTGATTGACAATGTTTTTGTGAAAAAATTGAGAGTTAATTAAACGAATTCCAAAAAACATCACTTTGATGATAGTAGTGATAGCCAATCCGTCAATTTTCCAAAGTTTCGTTTTATTTGTCGAGGATGAAACGCGGAGCGAATGCAACTGACAATCCCCCGTGTTCTGAATTGTTGGAATTTTTCGAAAAATATTTTCATTATGCGATGCTTCGAGTTGGTCTCAACCTTTGAGTCATACGAACGACAAGTAAGTGCATTCAGAACAATGATGGAAATCTACGGTTTCCTTTATGTACGCAATTAGGAAAATCTGGGCAAAAACAATAAAGGAACCTCCTTGAAACTTTCCTCTTCAGCAGGCTCTTGTCTAGAGAGCAATTTGAGCTGCAGGAAGATTATGATATCGTTGTGTGCCACTGTGCTGTGTGGAGAGTTACGTCTGTTTGTGGCTGTTTGTAATTGTATGCGTCGGCAGGATTCGATATAACGATTTCAAAGTGGATCTCGACATGATTGTATTTACTCTACACGATTAAAACGACACCACTTTATTTGCATAATGTCGAAAACTGCAAAATAGACAAACACCTGCCTATCAAATACACTCACGTTCGAAATAAAATTGTTTTTGTTTGACGTTATTATCGTGTTGCGCTGTTCAAATAGCCGAAAGTGGACGTAATTTGTTTAAATTGTAACGTCACTCAACGGATCACTTTAAACAATGTTTTGCCGCGGAAAAGTTTATAAAATTATAGCCGGGAATCGTCCAAATGATCGATCCCTTCTCTCAATTATAATAATTGTGCTAGCTATATTTAGAAAGGTATTGTCCTGTTGTAATTATCATCACTTAAAACGATATTTAATTAACCACTTTGCTAATTAAGCACTAATTATAATCGCAGTTATTATTCCAATTCCAGTCATTGAAAACGTTTAATAACGACTACCTGCTCCTACCATTTCGACAAGCATTTTATTAATTAAATTGAATTCCTATTTTTGAAAGCTTTGTTTTACAATTGATCGTCGTTATAGATGCTTTCATCCGCATATCAATTTTTGTAATTAGCCCCAAATGAAATATTAAACAAGCTAATGTCTGCCAAGGTTTATTAAAATAAATGCGGAGAATAATTGCAGAGCATCCGATTAATTTATGAAAAATTGAAAGCGCTCTTAATAATAATTGTTAGTTAGAGCTGTTATTAAGGAAAAATGAATTGATTTGTTCAATAAGTAATGAGCGCGCGGAGGTGAGTGGTATTTAAGAAAAAAAAACGAATGACGAATTGTTTTGGCGCCACAGTTGTGCGTGAAGGTGAATTAGTTCAAGCGCCCAACTAATTAATAATTTACATATCTGTGTGCTGAAGCCAACATTAATAAGCGATGGAAAGTCTCCTCGTGACGTGTAAGAATCGAGCGATAAAATTCATTGTTACGAAATTGGGAGCTGTCGAATTTCCCCGACAAGCACTCTTCTCGAGTTACAAGTTATGATTTGAATACATTACAATAAATCAATTTCGGCGTCTAAGTGTGGCAATTGCATCTTTTTAATCTGCTCCTCAAATCTGGAAAGCCCCTTTTATTGGAGCAGAAGAGATTTACACCTCGACGCTTAATTGAATACGAGAAAAGAACCAACTGGAATTTTTATTTGAATGCTACGGCCGGCAATTATATGGTAATGGGCAAACATCAAACCGGTGACCTCGCAACCAAGTCTCCCATTTCGAAAATAAATGCTAAATAAGAATTTCGGGGAGAATTTACTCCCAGGAACGATACTAAAATGCAAAGCCATCTTTAATAGATTCAACAGGCTTTAAAAATCTTTATGGTTTGTTTTACAATGTCTCAAATATCGATTATGCAAATCTTGCCGAACTTTACCTGAATTTATATCAACGAACTGTATAAAACAGTTGTTTGTAGAGGGTATACTTCTTTTATTACTTGTAACTTTCCCATTACCTCTACAGATTCCTTCGCTCCGAGATATAAACCTCCGCCGAGCTTAAAACCCGCCTTATTTGTTATTATAAAAACGCCGTTTAGGAAAGTTTGGTTTCCAATTGTGTGCTGGGTCACTCGAACCTTTGTTTTTGAAATAAAATTGTAATAGTTTCAGGAGTAAAAACAACCAAACTTGCAAAGCACTATCGAACCGGAAAATATTTACACGTTTTCATTTATAAAACCACAAAAATTGTGAAATCCGGCGCTCGTGCCTGTAATAAAAGTAAATGAAATGGTGTTTTCGAATGCATGTGTGTGAGGCTTGATTTGAGGTTTTCTGTCTGATAGAATTAGCAGATAGTTGGAAGGTTGCGTGGATATCTCGCCTTCCAGGCGTGTAGTGGCCAAGTGTCGGCCACCGATAAAGAAATCTTCGGGCTATAAAAGACACTGCGAAATAATTTAAACCGTGAGAAAGCGTATATCACAGCGAAATCGGCGCTGAATCGGGTACGTGTTTAATAATCTAAACGCTTGAGCGATTCTTTCACCTCTGCGTGATCTCGTATTTCTGGGTCGGCTTCAGCCATGTGGTTTTTGTCTGATTTGTAAAGCCAGAAGCTGCACCATCATATATTCTATGTGAGTGCACCTCGTCTGGGGATTTATTTCCAGATTGAAAGTAAACCTCGTTCGGTATTCTAGTATTTTAGGAAATGATTATGAGAAAAGGCCGCAGCACTTGCAGGAAGAGCTCGCTGATTAAGTTCGGAGCACCGGTGAAATCGATTGTTTGGCAGACATATAGGAAACTTTGAATTCCACTTGCACCGGCTACAATTTCAAATTCCGGGCGAACGATGCACGTGCACACGTATGGAGCTTCCATATCAAAATTGACTCGAAAAAATAGATTCTTACATCTGTGTACTCTCCATCTCTGAGTTTAAGACTGGCACGAAACGTATTCCGAAATTTACGGCTTCCTGCGAAGAGATTCCGACGAACATATTTCATATATTTTCTTGCGACCGGGACAACTCATGCGTGTTATTTCCATTCTCGCTTTTTTTAACCTTTCTCAATTGCCACCGTCACATTTTTTTCATATTTTCTTGTACACTAAACTCCAATGCCAACATATTTTATTTACTATCGGACCTAGTGACATGGTTCGTTGATTGTGAAATATTTCACGAGTTTGTTGCCGGTTTTTTGAGGCACATTATGAAAAGTGACGCTCAGCGTCAACAAGACTTAATCTTGTCTTTATTAAAAGTTCTGCATTGTCAGACGACACACTTTTGCCGTAATGTGCATGCACAGCATGCGTTGTTTGTAATGAAAGCGCGGCTTGAGCGCTTCCTCCGGCGGCAAAGTTTTAAATTCTTTAATTAGCACAAAAACCACAATTAAAAGTACTATTTTATTGCTGTTAACTCTCCTTTACAAACTGATCAATAGTTCCCTGTCTATTTCCACAACACTTCTGGGGGCTTTTATTTCGAAATTCGTCATTTACGAGACTTTAATTGAATTATTATCTAAGATTAGTTCGTGCAGAAGCCACTAGGTGTTGAGCGAAAATCTGATTTAATAATTAGATAAGTCTGAAATTTAGTTATCCATATTTCCTATTTCTAAAGCCACCACTAATTAATTAAAACAAAATCAATTATTACATTGTTCAGCTTTGAGGTTCATCCGTTGCGTTGTTCGTCACTGTAATCAGATTTAATTAACAGTTCTCTATTAATAAAACACTTTTAGTATTTGAAAAATCATTTTCCATTCGTGCCTCGGGAGGAAATAAATTTTTCACGTGTTTATCGCGCGCATAACTAATTGCGATCAGCAAATTAACGAAACCCATTAGATTACGGTCAGTTTTCGGGTGAGCTTTTAGTGCTCCCTTGAAAATTCAAGACATGCAAAAATCCATAGTCACTTAGCCAGACCCTTGTCAAAAGTTTTCCCAAATTTAATATCGCATCATTGACACATGAGCTTCGTGTCAGTGCTGTCGCCGATAAAACTTTTATTCAATATTGATAATGAACACGGAAAACTAATAGCCCGTGAGCAAATTGGATGACGCAGCGATCTTATGAATATTGAAACGATCACACAACTTGTACCACATTCGTACCCAAAGTTTCGACTTTAATTAAAACCGGATTAAAATAATATAACCGGAGCTCCCAAATTAGAATTCTGATACAGTTTTATTAATTACAAGAAACGAAACGGTGTAATTACAGTTGAATTATCGTTTAGTCCGGGTCTTGACAAAAAACAAAATATCGGTCGAGCCGCCGTGGGAATATTAAATTCTTCTTCACTTATCGATGCCGGAGGAGAGAAAAACTCATTTAATAATTTAGAATTCACTCCTAAGGTATCAAATTAAAACCATAACTTTCAGCAGCGTCGACGTTATGGCGAGTTGGGAGCCAATATCTTGTCCCTCTTCTTACTCGACACTTTCCAGACCTGATTACTATTTTGACTGATTTCTCGGCTTGTGAATGTTGTAAATCTTGATGATATCGACGCGCATTTTGTCATGAATCCATCGTTATTATTTTGTCACGTTATTTCGCCTGAATGACAGCTTATTTCGTTCGTGTTTGTCAACCATTCAGTGAACAACACGAATTTATTATTAATTTAATTTAGCCGTAAAGATCTTTTATCCGTATATTTCGCAATCGCATTATCATAATGCATCCGGGAGTCGAAAGCAGCCCCCTGCCTACACATTACCGACTCACCCAATTGTCTACCGACTTGCTTTTATACTTTCATTATACAAATTGTTATTCTGTGCCATTACGTGGCATCATGATATTATTACGTAATTTAATTTGTAAAGAAAAAAGGTTAACAGTGAAAAATTCCAGCTGAATTTCCGCTTTTAAGGAAAAGTCGCGAAACAACGCGCCATTTTTCATTTAATTACATTAGTGGCGACGTAAGATCCACGACTGTGGAGACCTCATTTGCCGCAATTGTGGCGCTATTATTGGATCATGCACGTAATTAAATTGGAGCATAATCGTAATTAATTGGGGACTGGAGGTGTCAGGCGGCAGTTGACGGACATCTAATACATATTTTTGGGAAATTAAGACAATTAGGGCAAAAATCGATCGCCAAATTACAGGCTACGCGGTACGAGCCGGTGTTATTAGATCTAAATGTGTAACAACAGTAATTGAGCTAATGATCAAGCAAGTGAATGCGTGTTTGTGTTTACCTTTTGTCTGAACTCCGTGTGTACGGCTAATTAATACTTTAGTACCTACCGAAAATAATTAGCGATAAAAATAAAGGAACGTTTGGGGATTAATTGGAAACAGAAATAGAGCGCTGATTACAATAAAACAGCAAATGAGCGAAACCGATCACAAATAATCGAGAACAGCTCTTTTTGTTTGCTTTTATTTCATTCAGGATAGTCTGAGAATGTGTCTGTTTTAACTAGAACCCATTAACATACCCACCGGAGCTATTTTTAAAATCAAATTGTTTTATGTCTTGCAACTCCAGAAGGTAACACAATAACAATTATAAGGTTGCATATTGCTCAGAATCAGTTTTAGTTCCATAATATCGTATTCCGAGATAATACCGAGGTCAAGGCTAAAATGTGGATGCTACATTTAGTGGAAAATTTAATAATGCTGGACCACATATGAATAAATTATGTAAATCTCATACAGTGAGGTTGTGCTTCCACTAGCTTTAATTTTCGTCAATTTTGGTAATTTTTCTGTGTGAAATAATCGTTTTCTGGGGGAATTAACCCGGAAAATGTACGGTCAGCGATGGGTCTAAATAAAATCCTGGCTTAAATTTTCACCGAATTATTATTTAGCAAATTTCCATATTAATAACCTGCGTGGATATTTAAATTTTAAATACGTAATTAAAGCCACTCATTCAAAAGCCCGTTTTTAAGTTGAAATTTATTTAGAATCTCTTCAAAATATTTACCTATCTTTCAGCGAAAAATGGAGGATCGTAGTTTAATTAAGTTCTTTTATGCGGGGGTTTAATTAATTTGTGTTTCGCTATTTGTGGCGTATAAAGAGTTTTTGTTAGTTTTGAAATTATTTTACATATCAAGAGCGATAGATACTTTATAAGCTTTTATGGCAAGTTAAGTTAATTTGGTTCGGAAATTACAAACTTTATTACTGCTGCCGGAAGTGGTTAAATTCTCCACGGAACCCGGGATAATAAAAGTTTTCTCAAAGTTGGATAAACACTAAAGTGACAATTATAACGTAAAAACACAACTATCTATTAGTAGTTTAGTTGGGCTGAAAGCTTTGTGATCACATTGCGCGCTTTTATTTTGCAAAATCGATTTGTTTATGCACATTTCACTCTGCAAAGTTTGGCAGCAGTATTGCGTTGTAAAGTTTCAATTTTCCACAACATTATGAAGTGAACATCTGGTTGAACCTCCCTGCAGTATGGAATAAATGTATATTCGGGCGTGTACACACAGAAGGTTTCCGAGAAATGCACCGAAATTATTTCTAACTTAACAATTCTTCACGAGGGAAAATTCAATTTGATTTGGGCTTGTTTCAGATTAAAGTCAAACAAGCAGTGATTGTAAAAATCCCTTCGCTAAAGTGGCGATGTCGCCAGGGTATAAAATAGAAACAAAGCGAATTAGAAGCTTGACCAAGTGCGTGCGACATTCCATTCATTTTAAAAAGCTAAAGCAGATTGCACCCTCTTAATTTGATCAGTCCGAAACAAACGGAATTAGCTTCGGGAAAAACGGGCAAATTGTTAGTTTTTCCAGAGTTTTCGTTTAAAATAAATTATTTAATTGTGGAGACGAACGCCAGCTCTTGTACTTTTTAATAGGACACTCGTAGCACTAACTATCTTATTTAGCTTAATGTAGAGGAGAAGATTCGACAATTTACTTTTCAGGCGAGCCATTCTGTATAGAACACGAGCTGTTTTTAAAACGGCCACGTTTAAATAGCGACACAATTTAATTTTACACTCGATTTAAAATTTACTTGAGCACTAGTATAATAAAACCGGTTCTAATTAAACTAAAAACTTCTATTGTTGCTGCTAATAAACTTCCGAGACGTTTACATGGGACAAAAACTTGAAAATCCTCTTCGAAGTTTTGCTAGACCGCGCGCATCTTAAATCCCAAATTCTTGTTATCTTGCCGCTGCAGACATATTTTACACAAGCTTGGGAATATCTTCATTTGTAACGTAAAAATTTCGCGAAACTTTATAATATCGCTTTCGAGCACTTCAGAGATCTTTGAGAAACGGCCGTAAATAAACCCCGCGTCACTTTAAACGTTCTTAATTGCCCGGCTTTGAATACAATCGAGAAATGTCGCTGTCAGCACATAAAACCAAACTTTCCGCTTAATTGCAAGTTCAATAGAAAAATTCAATTTTTAAGTCTCTGGACTATACGGAACCGCAGCCTTTTCAGCGCTAGATTCTACAACTTCCACCCTCAAGCCACGTTCTGCACAAAAGACGTTACAACGCAGTCTAGGGATTTCCTCGCGAGCTCGCCATTATATTTTATTTGAAGTATTTCATTTCGTAATCATCCTCTAGACTAATATTCATCTCGATCACGTCAGACCTATATATTTTTCTCTTAAGCAAAATTCCTGCGGTCCACAAAGGAGTGGAGCAGCCCATTCTGCACCAGCCTTTCTCAACGTTGGCTCCTACCCACTCTGATGATGCATGGCAGAAGCGTTTTAAAGATAATGAAAATAAAACCAGCTAAACGCCGTCTACTTTATATAAAATTGCTCTTACACTATATTACTGCTTATCTTTATGGTCACCAAGTATGGATTTTGTCTTATATCTGAGGTGACTCGGAACGCGAAAATATGGCGGGGTCGGCTCCATATAGCAGCCCCATTTTTCCTTAAAATATGCGGAGGAAAATACACACAAACATAAAAGTAAAAAACTACATATTCTACTAGTTTAAGAAAAAAATTTTAAAGGGGAGAATACCCAACCATTTTTCTCGGTGTATTACAGCCGTTTTGAGTAACGTTTTTGAAAGTTATTTACACAATATATTCTTCTACTCGGACTGTAGGTGCAAAAGTATTTTAAAATGCCGTAAGTGTTTTATTTAATTCAGGAAAAAATCCTGAAAACTGAAAAAATATTGGTGTATTTTGAACATTATTTCCCACCAACATTGTGTGTTAAAGGGAAAATAAATTATTTTTGCACTTGTAGTGGACTCTTGGAAATAAAGCTGCTTTTTTTAACTTGAAATTGTCAATCATTAACTGGTAAAAATCTTAAAACGAACTTGTGGTTCTGGCCGATGATTTCCGCGATCTTACTAATGCGCGTTGTCTCAGTTCGGTGTCATATTTTCGTGGGTTATTCTTATACAAAATTTTCTTCTGAATTCGAATCCAAATTTGCCCTCATTATAAAAAAAACGTTTTTGCAAAAATTCTTTAAAAACCTAAAATTGGTCAAAGTTTTCATTTACTAGGATATATCTTCCTTCTGAATAAAGTTAGAAACTTCATTTTTTTTCAAAAGATTACTCAATGAATGTAGTTTTAAACGTAAATACACAACTTTAAATTTTGAGAAAAAAAACTGAGAAAATTGGGCAATACTACGTACAAAGGGAAATACGCGGCAATGTCCCTTCAAGAACATTTCGCAGTAAATTTAAACTGGAATAAATTGGTGAATGTAAAAGAAATCGAAATGATTTTTGCACCAAATACATATCTTTTAAGATAAAAAAAATTCTTACATCTCGAAAATTTCACTACACAAAGAAGAAAAGTTACAAGAAAACTACAATTTTCTCACTTTTATTTTGTCAAAACTTAACGTGTGTTTATTCATTAGAATGCACATCCATTGAGGAAACTTGTGCAAGAAAATAAAGCTTTTAGCTTTATCCAGAAGGAAGATATGACAATATAATCCAAATTTGACCAATTTTATGTTTATCAAAAATTTCCACAAGAACGACAAAAACGTCTTTTCCATGATGAAGGCAATTCCAAGCAGAAAATCAAACTTTGGATTCAAAGTCAACAGAAAATTCTGTATAAGGATCAGTTAAAAAAAATGTGCGTCTTCCAACCTGGATGAACAAATAATTCCTGTCCTTAAGTGGTGAGAAGTTGTGTCTCTGGCAAAAAATGGCCAACTAGCCGAGACGAAAAAGCCAAGGTAATAATCCCCGATCAAAATTACCTCATAAATTTAAAATGCAGGATCAGCAAATGTAGCTGCAGAGCATTGAGCGGCCGGCAGCCGCAGTGTTTCATAATAAATTTCTTGGAGTGAAAAGCGAAACAAGAAAAAGGACATGATTGATTCGTGCATGATTTTCTGGAAGGGTTCATATTCTGTTTTGATTATATAAATTGCCGGCTGGCAAGACCCCAATAAATTTGCGGCCATCAATCAATATCACTCGCAAGTGCGCTTTGTTGAACGATTAAAATTCATCGGAACTGCTTTTCCTCGACATGACAAGATACACATCGTTTAATTTATTTATAAGAGCAGCTTTGTGATGGAACGTCGGTTTTAATACCGGTAATAATGGCCATAATGGGTCATAGCTTAATTTAACCCCGGCATTAATCATCTTGGACCGTGCAAGTCGTTTCTCTAGGGATAGAACGCTCGCTGCGGGTACCCAAAAAGCGGGGCAAAAACGCGGAATGGCAGTTTGGAACGGTTTGTCGGCTCTGATTTCTCACACAAATCTCTTATGGTAATTTTTATTTCTATTTACACGGTTTTCTTTTAACCGCTTCACGGGGATGAGAAAGGACAGGTGGGGGAGACAAACCGTTGCATGCGCATTGCACGCAAGGTTGGACACTACACTAAATTTATATTTAAACATTTGCAACAAAAAAACCTTTCAAATTTCTTTAATAAATTGCCGGAAAAGGCTCCGTCCTTCATAAAATGCTCAAGTTCTCTATTTTACTGTACAGACTCGAAAGTAAACTAAGCAGAGCGGGGTATTCAAGAAAATTGAATTTCCTATCAAATATTATGTTGAAAATCGCCCGTTTAAAGTTGCATGCAGTGTTGACAAAAAGTCGGCCAATGTATGTCGTGCTAAACTTGGGAATGTTTGCCAACTCTAATTTAACGTTAAAATTGTCGCTTTTTAGCTAATGTTCCACATTGGTCCCAGTAAGAAAACTCGTTCTTTCGAGACATTTTTCGCCGGTTTCGTTAGTGAATATTTATCTTGTAAAGCCTCAATGTGTCCCGAGGGCCCCAAATAAGCTTTACATACTTAAAAATGTTATCTTTGGGGTCGTACGATTCCTTGTTTTTCCCCGAAATCCGATAAAACCGTTTTCCCCTTTCCAATTCTCTCAAAGAAAAGTGCATTGACGATTCACTTTCACGTATTCATTTTCCATAAAAGAAATCCGGCCTATTCGGCGTGAAACGCCCAAATTATTCATGCGAAACTCGGCCGGTTTTAATAGTTAAATCGGCGGCTTTTCCAGTTGATCGTTTTGTTTGTTTGGATAATATTGGTAATAAAGGGGATGGTGAGAAGGGAAAAATCAAATTAATAAAACCGCTGAAAGGCTGGAAAGGGCCGCCAGTTTAATTTCTGGAAGGTCTGCCGATCAGTGTCGCAAATAAACCCAACTGATTAAAATCCGGGGAAATTGATTTTTCCTTTGACAAATATTTTTTATTTTCTTTTTCCAATCGAAACAATTTGTGTAGGATTTAACGAAAACAGGAAAAGCGGAAATTAATTTTCACCATTTTACCTCAACATGGAGTTTTCCCCGTTTTCTGTCATTATTCGAATCAATTATTCCAAAATTCTTAACAAGTTACACTTGTTGAAGTTTAATCTAAAAAGTGATATGATCTCATTATCGCTGACTGATAACGAGAACAGCCAATTCAGTTTTGTATTTTGATACCAATTGATTGAAAAAACAATGCGAGTAACAATGGCTTTACACAGAAAACTCAAAAATGGAGGTTTGTACTTGAAACATTAGTGTAATTAATTCGAACATTATTGTAGCTACAAGACACTCGGCACCCACAGAAGTGGACCAAATCCTCGTCGATTTAAAAAGGGTTTTGCACAATTTGTCCACAGTTACCGTTCGCCTTGAAAAGTGTGTAAGCCTTCAGAATTTAAACGAATCAGAAGAGGAAGCAAGCTTTCAAAGTGCCGAAGAAGATGTAAAAGTGAATTCGGTGTCTGTGTCAAAGCGAGTGAATGCCTTCCAGAAACAGAATCATGAAGATATCAAAACACCAAAATTGAAATCATTCCACAGTTTAGTTGAACCTCCGAAACCTAAAGAAATCAAACGCCAACATTCCGTACGCACCGAAGCAATTAATCAAACTGTTGTGAATCACAACAGTGACAAAATTAATGTTAAAGACATTAAGAAAAGGTTTGAATTTAACAGCACTACCAGTGACAGCAGTAGTGATGAACTGGACGAAACACCTACCGAATTGAATAAAGTAAAGGTTAATGTGCAAAGTTTAAAACAGAAGTTTGAGGTTGAAAACAGAAACACGGCGACCTACGTCACCAATTCAATGGTTGAGGTGAACAGGAGGAAAAGCATGGACGAGAAACAGAGACAAAGCGACAATAAAACTGACGAGAAGCGACGAAAAAGCGAAGAGAAACCCAAAGCTGGAGGAACTTTCGTTGAAGATGATAGGGTGAAGAGGATGTTGAAGTACTTTCAACCGACAGTCAAATAAAATAGCGACGTGGAATACCACCATCTTGTTCAATTGTTTATTGTAATAATAAATCATGTAGCCGATAAGTTACATAGTTAAGATAACGATTTCTGGATCACTTCTTATCAGTCAAGATAAGTTAAAGTATTTGGACCAAAAATATAAAATATTGAAAAATTGTTTAAAAATGTTCGCTTATTTTGGGGCCGCTTTCCACAAACTGTTCTCCTCGTGATATACAGGTGGTCCAGCTCAGCTTCCGTCTTCCATTTTTGTTTATATTTTTGTTTATACAGATGTTCCTAAAAAGTATATCGTCGTAGTCGTAATTTTTTTAAGGCGAGCTATTATTTTTTGTGCTCATTGTGATACCTTTATAGCTTTTTACATATCCGTAAAGTTTTTTCAAATTGGTTCAGGAATTACCGTTAAAAAAATAAAAACCAAAAAAATCGGTTTTACACGTTTGGTTTTAAAATAAAAAAAATAGAAACAGTGCTTGTCTGAAAACATTTTTATTACGTAAGTGTTAAACAAGGTGTAACAGGGTTATTAAGGATTGATTTGAATTACTACAGGGTGTTTACAATTTTTTTCCAAACTTTTTAATCTTTAGAGCCTTTTATTTTGCTTTTCCCTGTAGAATTAGGCAATTTTGGTGTTAGTATACAGTTGAGAGATAAGTTCGAAGAAGTTAGAAATCAAAGACTAACAGTGTTGTGCGCTGTGTATTTGCTGTAAAATAATTCTTGGTATTAAAATTTAAAGAAAGCAGTTTTATTTCTTGCCGTCGCCGTTTCGAAATCTAAATCAACTGTCGCTTGAGTCCCTCAAGGCATTATTATTTATGTTGATGCGAACAAGTGGGATTAACGTATCCGGAACCGGGATCGAATTCCGGCAGAAAAGTAAAATAAAACTTTAAAAGTCATGTAATTCGCGTAAATCTGGCCAAGGTGTAACGGAAGGAAAACAGGCGGACTTACCGGGATAGAAGACGGTCTCTCGACGAACTGTATAGTTCGCCTGGGGGATGCGAAGCTCGCACGAGAACTCCTCTGGGTCCTTAAGCGCAGGCAGCGTCGCTGTCGCCGATACTTCGTACAGCTGTCCCCTTAGCCGAGCTGTGACTTCGGTCCCTTCGATCTCCCTGCAATCACCGGGATTTGTCATGAAACCACTTAAAAAGCGTGTTTACTCCACTCGGTAAATTCCTATCATCAGTTCTCCCCAACTCTGTACATTTCGTTCAAGTAATAGCCTCTCTCTGATAAAATCTGAGCTCTAAATCGTCCGAGAAGGCTCCCACCAGCCGACAGATTTATGCAGGGGCTGCAGTAAACAGAACACGTACCACTAGTTAATTGCGGAAAATAGAGGCGAGGATGGAGGATGGAATACCTTCCGCCGCAACTCTACCACTACTCACGTGACCTACTGGCGGGCTTTATTTACGGTTAGAACGCCGTTAAAGAAAGCTTTTAATCCCCGCGAAACAATACGCATACTATTGGCCTATCCGAAGCCAAACGGGGAAACGCAAACAAACCGAACACTATTTTAACGCCACGTTTTTATATTGTTTGATTTTGTTCTACCACCTTGTAATTTGACTCAAACATTTTGAAATTAAAGAAATATTTTTATCAAATTTGCTAAACTGAAAATGTTTACACAAAATACTAGCTAATTCAATTACTACCAATTCGGTAGAGTGCAGTTTTGTAATTTCAGTTTGCATTATTAATTGTGCATGATTGAAACACCAGATATACAGGCTGATTCTTTTAGGGCTTACAATGAAAACTTTTTAACTTTTAATATAGCTAGAGCTTCAAAATTTTGTATACGATCTAAATCGACAATCCTGAGTTTAACTAAATTATTTTCAAGATGGCTGAGCTTCAAAAAATTGACGCCAAGTTTGAAATTTTAAATAGTGATCACACATTTTGATTGCATATTTGAATTTAATTTTTCAAGATGAGTAAAATTTCCCCAAGTTGTTAGTACTGTCATAGTTTTTGACCTATGCCAATTTTTTTGTTAAAATTTTCATTTTTAAATGTTTATTTAAGATATCACATAAATAATTTTTTGTATTCGATAACCGGAGGTTCGGAAAATCCTCTAGAATTTTCAAAATTGTCAACTGTCAAAGTTCATGGCTAGTATGATTTTTTTTTAAAATGGTTTTCAAAAAACTGCAATAACTCAGTTTTTTCAAATAGTGCGACTTTATTTTCTTAACAGCAATCGAATGGACATCGATATTTACAGTGACTTATATTAATACGTCCGATATCTGTCTCTTACAGTTTTTGAAAAAAATCCCAAAAAATAGATTTAACTTCGTAATTTTCATAGTTAATCGAGTAGACCTTGCAAAAATGGTCAACAATTGTTAAACAACATTTTTTTTAAATTCATAACTGGTTAATTGTCGAATAATCAGTAAAACAGTGATATTTAATTATGGTTTATTATAACTGAATGAATTATATAAAGTAACTCAGTCAGCCTGACATCGAATTTTGAACATCTTGAATGTAAATAGTGAACAAATTGGACATTTTTTTAATTAATAGCACGATTTCATCATATTTTTGGAAAGTTTAATTGATTAAAAATGAAAATAATAAGATAAAATTTAGTTTTTTGCGATTATTTCAGACACTGTAAAAGATAGATACAGAAGATGTTTGTAAAAGTATGCATAAAAATTGATGTTCTTTTGATTGCCATTGAAAAGAAAAGGGTCATTCCATTTGAAAAAACTGTTTTATTTTTTATTTTTAATTAGTTATTTTTTTATTTTTTAATCATTCTTTTCAAAAAATCATAGTAGCCTTGCAGTTCAACAAATGACATTTGTGAAAATTTCAGAAGACCGTTCGAACCTTTGGCTATCAAATGCAAAAAGAATTATTTACTTATTATAAAAGGTTCACAAGTTGTAATATTTTAAATGAAGCTCTGCAAATAAAAATTTTAACAAAAAATTAACATACGTCAAAAACTATACGCCAATTTCTCGTAGTTCCGAAAATTCAGTCAGTTTGAAAATAATTTAGTTAAACTTAGATTGGTCGATTTAAATTGTATATAAAAATTTAAACCTCTAGCTATATTAGAACTTGAAAGATTTCTAATGTAGACCCTAAAAGAATCAAAAGTATGGCAACTAGATGAAATATTACGTTTCCAATTATGGCAGTTTAGATCGAGAGCGGATCTAATTTCTTGTATTCTGAAGGCAATTTGTGGCATCTTTAGATTGGTTAGCACTTTCAGAGATTAAAAGTTGCGCCGCGCAAACGGTGTTAAAATATTGAAGTGACCTGAAACCACCCAACAATTTTGTGAAAATTTATCACACGGTGTTTTCCATCGGTTCCTTTGTGTGGGTGCGTGTTGATCCTTTCTTTCACGCAAGCTCGCGTCGAAGATGGCTAATTGAAACGAAGCACCTGTCCAGGCTAGCACCTGTGTCCAAATGAATTTTCCGTGGTCCCCGATGTGTCGTAGTAAATCGTTCGAATTCCATATTTTCGTTGGCGCTGTGTTTTCCGTCTCAGAGCCGTAGAGATTCTTTTCATTTTTATGAAAGCCGAAGTCAGTGGTGTGTGAAAAGATAAGAGTGGCCCGTGGTCATCCCAAGTGCTGTATAGTGCGCCTCGTAATTTGGAAGAAAGGATGTAGAAATAGAATAACCTCTCAAGATCTACAACTTTTATATAACAGCCACACGGCGTGCTGTGTTATGTGTTCCCCGCCGGAACTTTACTTTTATTGCTTTTCTCCCTCGGAAAAATCTTTATTACGTGATGAATACTTTGCACGATCTCTGCTCAAGCGACTTAAATAAAAATGAACCGCCCGCAACGCCCACCTATTATTCCGACACTGCGGACCCTCCGCTAAATTATTAATCGCCGGACGGACGCCAACTTCCAGACCGAACTGAGCATTCAATTACGGCTCTTTCTGATAAAAATCAATTATTCACAATTTTACGTGACCAGATTGCGCGCAGGAATAAATATTATTAACATTTCAATTGTGCAGGAGTAATAGTTTCATCGAGACTCATAAACTTAATGCTCAGTGCTGTAATAGTGCGGTGTTTATTAGTGCTTTGCTCCTCACGTCGTCGACTATAATTACCTTTCTTGAGAGTGCAGACTCATAACTGGCCTGGGAAATACGCCGTCTGCCAGACATTGCACCCGCATGAGTCCTTCTTCAGCCTCCAGTCTCCTCAGAAGAAGCTCTTTTTCGGGAACTGAAACAATTTCCAAAATTTTACTTGGAGAACTAAAATCGCCATTCTGATGCAAAAGCGATAGGTGGTCACGATTTGCATGACCAGTTTGGCACTAAACTTCTAATGGTTTTAATTACAGTTATTTGAGGTAATTATGTGACAAACAAAGTTTACTTAAGCACGGCGAAAATGTGAGTAGTTTCGTTTTTAATTTTGTTGCTCTCTCCGAGCAATCCGACGCAAATAAAAACGAAGCAAAAGCATGTGATTGCCGTCATTGACTAGGTCGAGCAATACTTTTAAAAATTGATTGGATTGGCTCAATTCTCAGCAAAGCCGATTATAGCTGTACCGAGATTTGGAGCGTTTGCGATTAACAGAGCGTTGTGATTAGTGAGAATGTTCTTTAGCGAAAAGTCCACGAGTGGTTCAATTATTTTAATTATCATCATTAGCGTGATTTTTATCAGAAATCCGATATAACTTAATAATCCGAACTGTAATGAAGTAGGTCACGAATAATCTGAGTGGATTTTGAGGGTCGAAGTCTAGCAATGTTTGTTATCTCTTCCGCTCGAATAAATTACTGAAAGAGAAAGGTTTTGTTTTTTTACGCAAATCTGTGCGCTGAAAAATCGAGAAACAGCAATTTGGTGACGCAAAAATATTAAAATAAATTGCAACAGCCGGTCGCCATTAACTCATAAACGCTTTGTTCACGAAGTTTGGACGTAAAATTTTCAGTTAAGGGCGGAAGTAATCGATAAATTTTAAATTTCATCGGCGCTCTTTAAGACGTTTGTTCATTACATTTCTAGCAAAGTTTCCCAACTTTGCACAATACTACGACAGACTTGTCTGGTTATTAGACGAACCATCGACAATTCTACTTCATATTCCGCAAATAATATCTCACGCTGTTTTCGGAATGGCAATGCCAGATGCTGATGAAGTACTGTCTAATGCGATTTACTTTGCTAAGAAACTTTCCTCTTCTGGCGTGTCAATGAATTGGAATTTTGTGCAGCTGCACTCTCGGGTCAAAATTTCAGATGAAATTTATTAATGAGGTACACTAATTTAAACTCAGTTACATATTATTCCTTTGCTCCCATTAAACTTCAATTACTTCGGCGCAAATTTTACTGAAATTGGTCGAGTAGAGCTCGTTTACATGCTGTAAATTATATATCGGCTTCCCTCAACTCCTTTGGTGGCTAAATGTCATGTTAGACGTGGTAAATAGTTAATTTTCGAAGTGATAAAACCAGCAGAAGTATAACGAGATAATTCGCATTGTCCAACTACATAACAGCGATAATTTAGTTATTTGGGAAATATAAAAGTAGATAAGGGTAATAACACTAAAACATGAGGGTAGTTAAATTGATCGTATTATCTCGTGCGTGTGAATAGAGTCCACATTTCTATAAATGCCACTGCAGTTCGCGCACGCCATATTTCATTTCTCTGTTTATATTATATAAATATTTAGGAAGTGACTTTTCCTGGGGCCGAAGCATGCAAAGGCAACTGACAGTGACGCTTTGCTAATTGGACCTGAAAAGTTGGCACACAATTGGGGCGAAATCGGAAACTTGTGCTTTACGATGGCACAACTCTTTTTGGGTGTCTGATTTTTTTATTAATTAAATTTCGCAACAAACAAAATGAGTTCGCGCGCTTTGTGGGGCAAATCGATAAATTTTAATTGATTCGGCGAGCGAGAAAGAGTGCGAGTCTAGTTATTTCTTAATTATAAATGAGTCCTGATTAAAATCTATATGAATATTCCGCTTTACGTCTGTGCGAGGAAGGGGTGTTTTTGAAGGTTGTTAAGTAGTTAAAAATTCCGTTTGACGCTGTGCTCTTGGACACTTTAAGAATTTATGTAGTTTTTTCCCCAGTTTACCCTTTCTTGCTCTTGACACTATCAACAGAAATATCTCGGTGGTATTTTTGTTTTCGGTAAAATTTAATAGAATTAGAAATGATTAAATAATGCTGGAAATTACAGGGCTAGGTTGATTATTTTGAGTCGACTATCAAGTTTATTATACGGCAGTTTGAAATTTAATTGATGGTTGTTCTTCGTACATAAATAATTCAACGTTTGAGCCTTTTGTCATGTAATAATATTCATCACGAGCGAAAAGATGTAACAAATGTTCGCGTTCTATTCTCGAACTTTTATTTATCTTTCACTCTAATTAGATGCAGAGTTCGTTCGAGCACAAGTCAACAGTCCTTCCGTGACTAAAGCCGTTCGGTTTTATGATTCAGATACTCGAAAACTTCCAACTTTGTGAGCTGGACGGGGTTAAAATTGATATAGCACGAAGACCGTGTCGATATTCGCTCCGGTCAAATTTGTTTATTTTTCCCTGCTGTGTTGCTGCTTTTTCTGCTGATTCTCTTTTTCTCTTTCACACGGGCCGTCCGTTTAGATCAGGGCGGGCTAAAGAGCCGCCGTTAGTGGCGTTGCCGACTACATCCTGATGCTCTACGTCGATGGATTTACATCCTTTAGGCATTACTTATGCATGCATGCACTCAGTTGGACTCCGCGACTGGAGAATTAATGGCGTAACGCCAGCTTGCCCCATTTATGCGCACTAAATGTTGCACCTATTCAAATATATCACCGGAATATCTATGGCCGATTCTATGAACGTCCTAATGGCGGACTACACACACCATTGCCCATCTAATCGCTATTAAGTGCTCGGAAAAGCGGACCGACCGGCCGAGCATCAACTGCACTTTGAAGACCTTTTCAAAACGAAACCGAATTTGTCATCCAAATTGAATATTAAGCCACACACACTTGGCCGGGATTTAATGATCCACCATTAGAGGCTTAGCTAATTACTATTTATGAAACATGCCCACATCTGAAGCAACTTTGTGCTGCCCAGTTCACAGCAAGCGAAGCAAAACGATTGTCTTTCAACTTCATTTAATTCATTGTGTTTGGCTTCACGTCATTTTTTTCACATACAATTCTACTGTAACATTTATGAATACGAGAAGCAAATTTATCTTGTATTTGCATTTTTATTAAGTAAGACAGTCTGCTTCGGTTTCAGAGCAATTTAATAAAACCTTTTTAAATAAAATTTAAAGCTGTTATTTCATATTCGGTTATGTGTATTATGAATTACATTAAAATTTAATTTAATTTTGTATTTTGAGGACAAGAGCTCCGGAAAAATCTGGTCGTCTCCCGCATGAGTAGAAATTTATTTTATACTAGCAGTTGTCCACAACCATTTCGAAACACAGGAAAATAATGTAAAATTTAGTATAACAAAAAATAGAAACACATAATTTTATTGTGAACTTTAAAACCGTGACCTAATGCCAACCCGAGTAAATTTTCCTTTTTTTTCATAATTGCAAATAAACTTAGTCCCTGTTAAACCCTCTTGTGAATGTAATTTTCAAAAATTCTGAAACACATTTTAACTTTTTTTAAGTCCATGTGCCAATTTTTTTGGATATAACTTCAAAAATGAAGGACTATTGCGTTTAACTCCATTGGGGGTGGGATTTCGAAAAATGCTGAAATACACGTCTCATCTTTTTAACCGACTGTGTAAGATATTGATTAATATGTATAACTTCAACAATAAATTTTTTTTTATATGTATAACTTCAACAATGAAGGTTTTTTTTGTTTAACCTTCTTGTGGAATTTTTAACAAACCTGAAACACGCTTTTTTATTTTTAGACGAACGCTCAAATACCAATTTTCTTGATTATAACTTCGAAAATGACTTTTATCTGTCTAAAATCCAGAAACACTTTTTTTATTTTTAATCGAACGGTCAAATAGAATTTTTTATGAATATAGCTTGAAAAATGACGATTTTTTATGTTAAACCCTCTTTAGGGGTGGAATTTCTAAAAATAATAAAGTACTTGTTTCTTTATTTTTTACCGGATGCTTAAATAACAATTTTTATAGATATCAATTAAAAATGACGAATTTTGAAATTTAACTTTTTTGAGGGTGGAATTTCAAAAAAATCATAAAACACGTGTTTCTTTATTTTTTACCGACTGCCCAAATACCAATTTTTATAAATATATATTCAAAAATGACCGACTTTTATATTTAACTGCCTTAGGGGTAGAAATTCTAAATGTTCTATCTTAAACACAAGTTTTTCATCAAGCTCAATTACCAACTGCATGGATACAAATTAAAAATTACGGATTTTTACACACATTCCAACCTCTGTTTAACCTCCATGAAGTTAGTATTTCCAACTAAAACTTTTCACTGAAAACCCAAATACCAACTTTAATTAAAATAAATTCAAAAGTTACGAATTTTTATACAAATTTTATTGCGCCATTTAATCCTTTTAGAGGTTGATTTTTTGAAAATTTTGATACACGTCTTTTTTATTTTTTAACCGAAAGCCCAAATACTAATTTTCAAAAATATAACTTTAAAAATGACAGATTTTTATTCATATTTTAACACCCCTTAGAGGGTGATTTTCCAAAAATCCTTTCTTAGTACATGCCTATGTTATAAAAGAAACATATTGTTAAAATTTTAAGTTTCCATACTTAGCCGTTTAAGCTGTGCGTCAGGACAAACAATTTTATCATTTATTTTCTATTATTAATAAATATATTTATTATTCAAAATATCAGATTTCAGAATTAGTTTATGAAAACAATGCAAAATAATAACAGGAAATACGTCATGCGGCTAATGCACATTTGGTTGAGTGTATTAAAAAATGGTAAAAGAAAAAACAAACTAAGCCATAAAGCCAGTAAATATCGTAAAAATCAATCTAAAATAGACTGGAATTTTTAAAACCGATTTGATTTAAAAGATAATGAATTGCACATTTGAAAGGGTTTTTTGGTGGACCACTCTGTCACATATTTAGTTTTAAGTCCAGTCAAGGAGCGTAATGAGTTTAATGAACGAACAGGAAAAAGTCGTCAAGCCCATTAATTAATCGATCCGTCGACGTCAAGTCCTGCTGGAAAATTGATTAGCAATGTGCCGTGACTTAAAGAGACAAACCAACCACAAAAATAGCAACGAAGGAGTCGTAAAATGTTCAGCGGGAGAGGAAAGATTCAACGATAACAAACATTTAAAATAGTAAAATGAGACGAATTTATTGGGATAAGTTATTTTCCGGGTTGCAATTACATGTAGACATCCTGCCTTTTCAGTCTTTGAATTATAGCGCTTGTATAATTTTCGTATTCCTTTCAAGACACTTCACCGCCACCCTGGAAGGGTTTAGGGTCGTTAGCATCGAAAATTAAAACTTTAGCGGGCGGAATAAAAGCAACATTACTTAGGGAGTGAAGAGAGCCGCGATAAAGTTGTAATTTTATGTGTTCCACTAAATCGAGCAATATCCCCGTATGTAAATACCCAGTGTAACCTATGGAGGTGAACAGGTTGGGCTGAAAAATACATAAAAAGCTTGTTGTGTGGGCCCACCATACGGAATCCATAAAATACATCAAACGTAAATTTTACGCCCGCTCGGAGGACCGGCGGAATTTATCCTCACGCACATTGGCCCGCTTTTTCTGACGCTCCTAATTAATATTTATCATTCCTAAGCCTCATCAAGTAATTAACCGTTAAATCTAACGACGCTTTGTGGCCCCTGTCAATATTATGCGAAATTAATTATCCCCGCAATCAATTTATTATATGCAACTAGCCGAACATGAGAACACCTACGTCTGGCGGTGACGTGTTGCTGATTACATGCGAAATAAAATTTACATAAAATATTACCGGCATACACAATATATTTCATTTATGTTTCAATGATTCGGGCTGTATTTGTCCAGCGAAAAATGGGAGCTGTAATCATTTTAAATTAATTACCTGGTTAATTGATTTATGTTAAATATTAATGGCTTATTTCGATTTTACAACTGCAAAATGGCTGACTTTGCTGATTTATGACGCGGGCTTAGATTATTAAATCGGGGAAAGTTCGTGTCAACACCGAGTAATTTACGATTCGCGATTAATTGGAGCAAAAATTAAGACAAGAGCGAAAGCTTCGCCTGATTAGTAAGCTATTTTTATCTAAAGTTTTGTGTTTTTGGTTAGCGTAAAAATGGGAACAATATTTGAACTAGATTAATAAATTTTATACATTATGTGAAGAGTAAATTTTGTTGTATAATAACTATGCAAGCGCTGACGAATTGAAAATTAATTGATTCTAATTAATTCCGACACTATTTCACTTTTAAGTTAAATTCAATTTCCATGAATATTTATTAAGTTATTCCAATTTTGTGTAGGTAAGTAATAAATTTTAATAAAATCAAAATTACCGCACCGTAGGAACTGCTTACTCTTTTTCAGTCTAAAATTACCCGACTCTAACACACTTCGATGTTTAAATGGAGTTATTTACCTAAACCTGCTAATGAATTAAATTTGGATGTGTAAGAGCTTTCGTCAAGTGGTGGCTTTGATCCACCTCCTGCGTCTCCCATTGATGGAGGCGGATCAATGACATCCAGACATTGACAAATGCATTCACAGCTACTAAAGACCAATTAACTTTGACATGTCAGTATCTACATTATCAATTATAATTATGTCGGTTTGCATGAAATCGCGGCTTGACGATCTGTTCGATAAGGTTCGATTAATTGGGCCTGACATTTCGTCAAACTTGTGGAAATACCCAATTTTTTGACTTTCACGTCGAGTGATAAAAGGAATTAAAGCAGCGCGTGCCACCAAACGAGGCCAAATTTGGTTTTATTGCAACATTTCAGGGTTTAATCACGCTTCAATCAGAACCGTACAGCAAATTGCAATAAAGCTGTCAATTTCGGTCTAAAAATATCGAGTGTAGAAAAATTAGGAGAAATAGACGAGCAATACCCAAATCTGTCATCTAGAAAATCGTATGGGATTTTATGACTTGGACATTGGCTCGTAAAAATATCGCAATTATGTCGTTTTATTCGGCAACAAAAACAATTTATTTCCATGTGGAGGTGGCCTAAGCCGATTGATTTATCAGCTTGCGTTTCGGTAGAAATTTAAAGTGATCGTTCTAGCCGTAAACTTTTACCGCAATTAAATACACCGCTATTTACCCGACCAACGAAGTGCACGTAATTCAATTCAACTTTGCCGAATGAAATACGAAATTTCAGTCAATATTTATAACCGAAATTTGTCCGCTCGCCGCATTCGCCAAATCGATACTAAACGAAGTATTCAAATCAAAGTAATTAATCTTCTGCGAGATAAAAATAACTTTCGGCAAGTGATCATTTAACGCATCAAAAATTTAGTTTCTGAAGCTCAGTACTTGAAAATATTGTTGTGCGACTTTATAAGCCCCTAAACTGTTTGCATAAAAGCTTTTCGGTTGCTGTCGCGCTTAAGCTTACATTGCTTTTGTAATCCCTCGTCGTTTGACAACTAATAACCGCATTAAGCTGTTTGAGTGGTTAAATAAAATAAATTTCGGAGCGATTTTCGGGATGAGATTAACGAAAATTCCATTTTTACGCACACACCTAATTACCGTTGTTTTAGAATTTGTTGCAATATTTATTAGTGTTTGAAGTTAGAGTAAATTAATTATGACGGAGGTAAATCGCAATTGCTAAGTTTATAATTGTTACGTGGCATTTAATATTTAATTAAGTTGCTCTGTTTGCGCTAAGATTTGACGAAGAATGCAAAATTGCTCTAGACTGCGATACTCGCAGCAGACGTCTCTGTAGCAACTGCAGTGTTAATTTTGCGCATTTTCCCGGCGTTATTTTTCATTTCCATCACTCCGCACTGTTTGTAGTAGCGTTTGCAATTTAAATCTGAATAATAGTCTGCACAAATAGCGCATTTGCCACCTTTTTGAACGTTTGTAACAAGACAGTCAAATATCGATTTATGTATCTGGAGCGCCACAACTAAATTTAAAACTATTTCCCTTGAAGTAAGCCAACACTTTGATTCGCAAATCGAGTTATCAAGCGTGCAATTTCCAAACGGGTGTTTGCGGTTGGTATTTTAAATTGTATTTCTTGAATCTGTTGTACGTAGGAATCTGATCAGCGGTTAAAAGCCCATTCCGAGAGGTTGGAGCAATAATGTTTTCGTGTATCAGGGAGAAGAATCAGGGAAAATGGTTGTGCACATCAGTTGTCCTGCTTCCACCCCTCAGCGGCAGGACCGCCTGTAGGATAAAGGGTTGTTATAACTAATGACTCCGTTCGTCTTTATGGACACTGGCCCAGATATTTAGACCCTTTCTGTAGGCCACCTTTTTATGTAGGAAATTTTTATTGACCACAATCGTCCGTTATTAGCTACCATTAACCCGGGCATCGCTTCGGATAAATGTACCGTGAGATGGAAGATAGAATTTACGACACTTTCACCACGTTATTTTTACGCAAGAGTCGGGCTTTTACAGCTTATTAATTTCATTCTCGAAACATAATTTCAATCAACATTACAAACTATTTAATACTATTATACCGATAATTCAACAGCGGTTTAATCCATCAACAATTCATTTAATACAAACTGCATACAGAGCCCGGCAGAGACAAAAGTTGTTATTGAAAAGCACATACAGGGTAACCCAGAGATGTATAAACGATCTATACTTTTTTGGGAATTAAAATATTGCAATTAAAAATATTAAAAATTATTATTTTTATTATGCACAGGGTGTTGTATGCAGGGTGGTGAACTAAAGTTAAATTTTTTTTAATGGAATAACTGGAATCTACGCAAAAAATACTGTAACTTTGTGTAAACTATTATCGGTCTACCTTTTTTTGTTTTGGAGTTATTCAGATTTTTGCGTTTTGGCACACCCTGTACATTATTTGCGTGTTTCAAGTAAAAGTCGACAATTGCTAAAACTACAGGGAATGAGTTTTGCTGTTGCAAATTTTTCGGAAGATATTTATAAAATTGTTTTTTTTTATAACAAAAAGTTGAATAATTCTGAAACGAAAAGAGATAGAGCTATAATAGTTTATATAAAGTTACATTTTTTTTTTCGTAGGGTCCAATTAAAAAAAAATATAAGGTGATCTATTTATAAAAATATAACTTTTGTTCACCAACACCTTGTGTACAATAAAAATATTTTAAATCGATCTATCGGGCAGTAACTCTTGTTTGAAACAAACTCGAATTGCATGCTTTTACAAAAAAATACGCCCCAAAAATAAATTTTAAATTGAAAGTGCTACTATTAGAACCGTGGAATAAGTCATGAAATCATCAATAAAGAAAGCTTAGTGTCAATCATCTGAATGGATTCTCTCCTGCATGCAAGTCGTGTCCGTAGGCTATAATCATGCAAAATGTATTATTTAAGACACTGAAAAGTTGATTGCATTTTGTACTTTTTACTTGGCGACTTGTTTAAAACGGAATTTTTCTTTTGATCAAATTTGATCGAATACTGGATGTCGCCGGGAAATGTATTATTGTAAGACGACTATGAAAATATTGTATAAACCCTTGGAAGTGTTCGCCTGAGTCAATAGGGCAAAAGTGCCACTTTTTGGGGCATAAATGAAAAGATAATTTATCGGCTGTTTATCGAGTTTCGTATTCTGGTGGTTATGAGCTTGGCGTTTCGGTCAATTTTAGGTGGGAACATGTTGTGGGCGAGTAGCAATTATCACGCACCATTAAAAGGGTGATTGATTGACGCAGCAATCCGTCAAGGTCACGAGCATGCTGTTGTTTTCGCCCTTAAAACAGGTGGTGTAGTAACTTTCCCTCTCACCTTTTTAATATTCATCAGTCCTTTCGCCATCGGCTTACCGAGACATTTATGGTAAACAACGTTAATTGTCGGGATTACGACGCGAAGAAATGCAGCAAGACAGTTCATCACGTGCCCCGAAGTTGATTAGAATTAAGTGACGTGTAAAAACTAATTATTCAGAGCGAGTCGGGGCAGCATAATAAATATTCCATTCAAAAGGAGTGCACAAGAGAGAACGAAACTTGTTTATTGTTTCGGTTCGCGAAATTAAATGTTGGCAGTTAAAATATTTTCCGCTTTAACTTAATTAAAACAAAACCGAAGACATAAATTTTTATTTCCGCGACTGCTAATTGTACAAAGTTTCTAAATCTAGTGAGAAACACAAGAACACGAAGAGTTACGGCCTTAGACCTACTTGCGATTCGTTCGCTTTAATTAATTTTAAACACAACGAAAAGTCAGACGCCATTTGTCAAAGAAAAAGCGGGATCATTGCCTGCGATTAGCATTGAAATGTCGATTTTACGCAGTTGAAGGGTTGAACATGGTCTGAGAGGTTTACTATTCTTTGGGCATTAGCGTCAAAAGGAAACTTTTAACAAGAATTACTCCATCGTGAAAGCCTGCGGACCGTAAAGTTGATTTAGACACAAAAATTTTCTGATATTGTGTGTTCTTTGCGAGTCAAAGCGCGGTGTTGGAACGATGTTACGGCGGGAATAAATCTCTGTGTTTTTCCTTTTAATCCGGCAAGTTGCAAGGTGTGGTATTTTCTTAACCGGAGCGTTAAGCGTCCGCAACTTGTTGGTAATGTTCGGAGTACCGAAACGTTAATTTCCCCCGTTCGTTAATTAAGCAGTTCATTTAAGCGCACAATATTCAGTAGGTTTCATTTAATTTTAATTCAGTTTATCTGTTAGGTACAGTCGTAGCTAATCTGGTTAGTAATAGTTTGAGAACGGCGCAAGTTCCCGGAAACAAGAAACTGAAATTGCATTCTGCATTATGGAAGTAGAAGTTAAACATTAACTCCGGCAGACTTTCTGGGACTCCTAAACGTTCCATACACATCGAACAACTTTCACATTATCATAGAATTTACGAACACTGCGCTCGTCTAAGGGCGTTCCGCTTCGTAATACAATCTGTGGACTTTAAGAACACCAGTCTCAATTTCATACTGTTTGAGTTACACAGTTTACATTACCCGAGCTATCTTAACATAAATTTCTCCACTGGTGCAGACGAACATGGCGACGGAGAAAAAATTAATGAAGTTGTTAGACACCATGCATTATTAAATTCTGTAATCGAGTTGCTTGTATAAACTAAATGGAGCGAACTTTACACTGACATCATTGCCTGCTGGAAGCCATGCACGACAATTGTCAATTATCTATTATGTGCATGTTCAATGGAACTCACAAAAACTCACGCCATGACACATTTTCAATTTCACATTTTAACAATCCCATAGTTTTCACGAAACTTTTTGCTTCTAATTCAAAAAATTGATAACACAATTCACTATTGAAACAATTTTTTTATAACCAGAAAGCTCAAGACTCTTTAAAAGCAAAACCAGGATAATAAGAATTTTGTCTTAATCTTCTCCGAAAAGTTGAAAAATAGTGAAAAAAGTCTGGTTTAGACAAATTGTGACGAAACAAAATTTTTGACGATATTTTCTGAACGGTTAGTCGTAGCAATTTGATTATTGCAAATTTGGATTTCGCCGGTCATTTTACGTTGAAAACACTTTATCCTAAGGAAATAACTCCGAAAAGTTGAAAAATAATAAAGAAAATCTGGTTTAGACAAATTGTGAAGAAACTAAATTTTTGAAGATATTTTCTGAACGGTTAGACTCATGCAAATTTAGATTTTGCCGGTCGTTTTACATTTGAAACTACTAGAGAACTAGCCACAAATATTTTTGTAATTTGATACAGAAACATTTCTCATTCAATAAACGATAAGTTCCGTTTAAAATTTTTAAATTTTCTGTTTAGAACTAAAGTTGTGGGGGGGTAATCTTTATTTACTTGCCGATATTTTAAAGCAAATAAAATGTTTAACGATTAGTTTATCACAGAAACAACGAAAGTCAAACTAGACACCAATAAATATTTTTATGTGCTTAAAAAATGGTGGAGGCGCCGGGCGAAAATATGTTTTAAGCAATACATACAGAGTTATTTATTTATTCTTAGTTACTTTATTAGTCGGCAATTAATGACATCAGTTACAATTACTTGTTTTTGTTCATTTTTCGTAAAGTAATAAAAATAGTAATTTATAACAAATAAATTTATTAAAATATTTTATTCTTGAAAAAAATCACATTTTTAAAGTACTTGATGCTGTACTAATTGTTTTTTCATAGAAATTTTTGTGTTTCCATTCTGTGTCAGTTAATACAAATTTTTGTTTACTTTATCCAAATACAGTTGGAACCTTTAGAGCTGCGCCTGTATAATTTCTGCGCATGAAAACTCCAATTATTACACAAAAATGCATGTTACAATTAGTCAAAAATAAATTAAACGGGATTATATGTGAAAATTATAAACAATTTATCAAGTTTGATGTGCTTTTACACGAGTACGCAACAGATACCACATTATTCGTTAGTTTATTGTTAGTTGTGTAAACTACAAAGCTAGAATTTGTGAAACAGATGGGAACATTTTGAATAGATTTATTCAAATACAACATTGATTTTGACACAAGATCTATGGGTCTATTCAGTTTCACAGTAATACTATTTTGTGGGGAGAACGCGTTATGTGGGAAATAAATTCGGTTTAAAAACCCAAGTGAGATTTTTCAGGTTTTATAGGTTATAATTTTCTTTTGGGTCGTATAAAGAGTACGTAAAAAGACGGATTACGAAACATTACTTAATGCAGAAAATGTATCAAAGTAAAATGAAAAAGATAAATTATTTTTAAAAAAGTTACATTCCGCACTAGAAAATTTGTTATAAATCAGCTAGACAATTGAACTGCGTGTTCACACCAAGAAAATTTGAAAGTTTTAAATTTTTCATAAAATGCATTAACGAAGTTCCTCCAAGACGCTCTCTAATTGGCACTCCATAATTAGTTCCGTAATTAAACTCAACACTTTTATTTTTACAATAAAGCTGCTTGTGCGAGATTTATTTTACGTATGCTTTATTGCAATTCCCTTCGACAGCGAGTGCTCTCGAGAGATTTGTAACGAGCTTGCAGCTGTTCAGGTCTTATTTGTCTAAGTTTGTGAACTGATAAAACCCGCTCGCCGATTTGTACATTATAGTGGTCGTCCTGTCGCGAGCTTTTTCGCAACACAACTTTAGATATGTTTATTGAAGTTGAACATCACATTAAAAAGTTTTACGAGACGGAAATTTACTTTACGTGAAGTTTTTAGGAAAACAACGTATTTTTTGAAGGGGAGCGCGATGAATAAACATGTGGCAAAGACAGTAATAAATAATTTTATTACGGAATTCAGGCCGCGGTGCTTGTAATTCAGATTTGAGGCCCTTAACTATCCTTTCTGTACTTTCGACCGGCCGTGCATTTAAATTCCTGGGGTAATATTTAATGTGCTTCCCTAATACATAAATAAACGCGGGGTTCTGCGGTCGTGTGTATGGCGTATAAAGCGCTCGCTTGAAAGAAAGTGTCACACCTCTCCTCTAAATAATTATTAAAAATGGCCCTCTAAAGCGTTTCCGGGCGCACTAACCCCTCGTCATAGACGACCCGATCACCTAAGTAATGTATATTGAAATCCCTGCAGTCAGCAAACATGACGTGACAACGGCCCTGAAACGACGTCACGGCGATTCGGTTTCGGCGGAAACTGACTGAACCCAACGACTCGATAAAATCAATCTGATTACGCTATGGACTTGGAGCAAAATGTTATCCATTCGACCCGGTTGGACCTCGAAAAATTGGTTAATCCGACGAAATCGCCCTTTAAACTTTGCATGACTCTCATGCTTTTTAATAGGTTTCATCAACCAAACTATGCTAGACTAGCTTCGCACGCATGTTCACAACCATTTTCAAAAACAATGCAAAACTTAGTAGAAACACATAATTTTATTGTGAACTTTAAAACCGTGACCCAATGCGAACCCGAGTAAATTTTGCTTTTTTTTATAACTGCAAACAAACTCATTCCCTGTTTAAGCCTCTTGTAGATGTAATTTTCAAAAATCCAGAAACACATTTTCTCTCTTTTCAACAGTAAGTCCATATGCCAATTTTCTTGGATATAACTTCAAAAATAAAAAACTTTTGCGTTTAACTCCATTGGGGTTAGAATTTCGAAAAATGCTGAAATATACGTCTCTTCTTTTTTAACCGAGTGTCTAAGATATTAATTGATATATATAACTTCAACAATAAAGAATTTTTATAGGTATAACTTTAACAATGAAGAATTTTTTTGTTTAACCTCTTTGTGGAATTTTTAACAAACTTGAAACATTTTTAGACGAACGCTCAAATACCAATTTTCTTGATTATAACTTCGAAAATGACAGATTTTTATATTTGACCCTCTTGGGAATGAAACTTCTAAAATCCAGAAACACTTTTTTTTCATTTTTAATCGAACGATCAAATACCCTTTTTTATGAATATAGCTAGAAAAACAACGATTTTTTATGTTTAACCCTCTTTATGGATGAAATTTCTAAATATAATAGAATACTTGTGTCTTTATTTTTCACCGAATGCCCAAATATCAATTTTCATAAATATGACTTCAAAAATATCGGAGTTTTATATTTAATCTTCTTAGGGGTAGAAATTCCAAATGTTCTTAAACACAAGTGTTTTATCTTTAACCGAAAGCTCAAGTACCAATTGAATTGATACAAATTTAAAATTACGAATTTTAACAAATTCCAACCACTGTTCAACCACCTTGAGGTTAGTATTTCTAACTAAAACAGTGTTTTTTTAAGACTTATCGCTGAAAGTCCAAATATCAATTTTAATTAATCTAAATTCACAAGCTACGAATTTTTATACAAATTTTATTACGCCACAATGATTGATTTTTCGAAAATTTTGAACACGTTTTTTTTAATCGAAAGCCAAAATACTAATTTTCACACCCGATTTAACGCCCCTAGGGAGTGATTTTTCCAAAAACCTGAAACACGCCTTTTTTCTTTTTTAACCGAAAGGCCAAATACTAATTTTGAAAAATATTACACCCTATTTAACCCTCTTAGTGATTTTCCAAAAAAGCATATACATATGCATATAGATTCGCTTCCTTTCCACTCGAACTTATCGAGGAAGATGGAATATACCGTCCGAGGTTGCGCTTTGTTGACACAGGGAGTGAAATCATTAATTAAGTGCACGTTACTATCGCATCCTTTAATTAAAGAGACTTCAATTTTTTATTATGCAGCAATCTCCTTCATAAATTACAAAGTAATTACTTTAAGTAGAGAAAACAATAAATGGAAACTACTGTTACCATTTAATCTGAGCTGCAATTCCGCGGTGAAAAATGTGCCACATTTCTTTACTTAAGAGAATGAGATTTGATGTCAAGCATTAAATATCTTGATCAAGAGTTTGAAAGTCTTTTCATCGATTCCATAAATTGAGACACAAATTCAAGCAAGTGCGATAAACATTGTGATTTATCGCGTTCGATCGTTGACCCTCGATGTGGATCGTCACGAAAACGGCAAGATAATTAAAAGGCAACGACTAATTGCCACATTGATAAAGTGGTAAGGTGTACCAACTCCTAGTCTTAAGCGAGCACTCCCACATCCAACGCCATTGTTCCCGACGACATATTGCCCTCCAACATGCATCGCATTTTTATTGATATTAATAGATAGGTGCAAACGGATACTTGCCTCCCTTTCTGGCACTTGCTGCCGAGATATTTATTGCTTCCCACGATAAACGCTGACTTATGGCCCGTGTTGCTGAAATTATATTAATGTAGTTCGAACTTACATATGGTCCGACATTCTGGCACGGGATATTTATCTTGTTGCTAAGAATTCGCGGAATTTCTGGCGTGGTTTTGTTTTATATTTCCGAGGTTTACCGCCAAGAGAATGTGCAATATTTCGCTTTAAACTTTTCACAATTGTTTCGGTCTTTTTGCCGGCCCGGGAAGTGGCAGTAATTTATCAAAAAGAAAAAATCCAACCGAGAGATTTCGATGAATTGTGTGCCAGAACGAATCACACTCGCTCATTGCGCTGCCAAATTTCAGAAACGAGGTGCTGGAAGTTTGTCTTATGTTTTGTGAATACCAAATTAGAACTATCCAAAGTTTCGGTGATCTCATCTACGATCTACAAACAATTTAAGTATTTAACTGCAAATTAGAAAACTTAGTAACTAGTCCAGATAAAATATTTGATCTTAGATTTCAGTAATTTAGCTAGAATTATTAAATTTCTAGCCAGAACTACGCCAGATCCTGCAGCACACTGCATTCATTCTTGCAGAGGTCAGGCATAATCGATAAGTTTTTAGGTCGTTCACAACAATCATTTCTTGGTTATTAAAAAGTAAATCTAATCCGGTTGGGAAACCCTATAGGTCCTTAATGAGGGCGAAAAATGTAATTAGTTAAATTAAAAAACGTGATCAGTTCGTGTTCAAGTGCAGGACTGTTTGCGCCATCGATTCAAAAACACTCTCGCACGATGTTTTGTTAATACCCAGATGAAAGGCAAACATTTGCGAACTTTCATTATGTACTCTCATAATTTCCTGAACACTTTGAGAAATATAAAGCCCGTGGCACTTGTGGAAGAAAGAAGCCCCTATGGACAAAACCATGCCAAGGCTTAATGCAATGTGAATTAGGAGCGAGCTTTCGCAACATGATATCCTTATTTTATTCTCTTTCTTGTGACATTCTATGCGGGACAAAAAATGTAATCGCGGAGCGACAAACTTCCAGTCGAAGAATGACCCACATTTCTCTCCCGGATCATCGATACAATAAAGATGATTATCCGCGAGTGCGGGACGAGTGCCCCGAGTTTTCTTTCCCATTGTGTCGCAATAAACTCGTGTTTATCCCCACGGTTCTTTTCCTCAAACCGTAACGGAAGAGATAATTGCCATCTTAATGTAATGTTCTTGCAGCTATAAAGTGGAATAATGCGCCAACAAATCATATATACGTCTTTTACACTGAAAAGTAGACAACCGAAACACTAAATCAGAATCTTCTTCCGCCGCCAGTCCTGACTGAATTTTATTTTTAATTTTCCCGAAACCTGGACATTTTTAACAGTAAGTTGGTAGTTTATGGAGTCGAGGGTTAAGCTGCAGGATTCCCCTTTCAATCAATCATAAAATTGAATTTGAGTAGGCGTTAAATTAATTTCATTTCATTTCTGGGAACATATTTTTTCACAGCTATCGGAAATTGATGATTGGCCAATAAACCGATAACGGCAATAATGCCATCAAAACTATAATTGCCAATTTTCCAACGATATCCTGTAAATTTTAAAGGAAGTGATAAAAGCCTCCACTCACAGGTAATTGTGTTTGCCATACACTTTTAAGACAGCCGTAAATTCTCTTACTCTACAATATACATTTCAGCGACATTATTCAGCTTTGTTAAGATACACACTTACAATTTTCGCCGAAATTGAAAAGTGAGGTTTTAAACCGTAATGAAAGCACTTTATTGGGATGAGATTTGAAATTTTAATCCCGGAAACTTACTCTCAACAATGGTCGTTTTTGCATATAAATTGCATATTTCTTTTTCCGATAGAGTTTTATTTTCCGCTAAAATTACAAACTCCAATCAATGACTCCTGAATCTCCGCACAGTCCTGAATATTTGCTTACAATGATGCTGTTATAAAACATCACTAAACATTCACAACGAACAAAATATTGTGCCTTGATTAAATTTTTAATAATAATAAAAACGCTGGCTTTTATGTCCCCTAATAATTTTTATATTCTTTCCTGTTCTACCTCCAAGCTCATCAAACCCAAATGATGATGAATAGAATAAACCAAACAATTAAAATTATCTTTGGTAAATGTATTAGTACTTCACGGACTAATTGAAGAAAGATAGCCTTTCCTATAATTTCCGTTTTTTCATTAAAGAATTCTCTACTTAAATGGGGTTGGGGAATTTCCATCATCACGTATGAAGTGCTCTCTACTTTGCATTCGTAAATTGAATATGTGCTAAAGTCCAGGCCCTGTGTCCCTTGACCTCAAATTCAACAACTCTCCTCCCTCTCAAAGTCCATAAAATTAATTTTGGCAATTTTTGCTTTCTGGCTTCTTTGTGCAAGAATGTGGATGCAATAGTAATTTTCTTGCGGTGTATATTCCGTCGTATTTCGATTTCGCCAGCTCACGCTCAGTCGGGCGCACGCTGTGCGCCTAAAAGCCTCAGATTTTTATGTGTGTATCGTATTTTATGTCTGAATTTATGCATGTATATGTCGTTGAATAACTGTAAACTAGATTGGCATTTTGAAAATGTCGCAGCCGCGAATCGTCACTCTATTCCAATATCCTTCCCGGCTTCAGCGCTTCCGTTTCCGATTTGTCATAGGTCAATGCCGTCACAAATAATAGATGAAGTCCTTTGTTTGCAAATCAACAATAAAGTTAAGCAAAAGTGCTCGACGCTCACAAAGTTAAATTATTATTGATGGGCGTTTCGTGCCCGATTTACATTAAATTATTGTGTTTCGTCGGTTTTAAATTATTATGGTTTAGGACAAGCCTCATTTGTCACAATTCCGAATCTGATAACAACAAGGATACATTTAGAATTGCAAATGCGAGCGTTGCTTGCAAATCCTGCATTTCATTTAAAAATACCAATTGATAGCTTGCATTTGCGTCTGTCCAGCAACACTGAGCGATTAAATTCATTAGGCTGGATTTTTAACCAGTGAAAACTATCTCTACAAATTGGTTGTGTGGGAGGTGGTATCAAACTCGCTATGCCCAAAGTTGTAATCTCCACTCGCCCTTTTTGCTCCTCATTTCCTCTCCTAATCAAAACGAAACGCCCTCTATTTCCGTATTGACCTGTTGCAATTTACTCGCACAATTTCAAATTCTTGAAAAACGATTTCCAATTAAAAACACGACATTATTAATTTAATTGAAATAGCGTTTCAATTAATTTAGATGCACACTATTTATTTAACTAAATTAAAATATTCATTCAATTTGCTGAAAATAATTTAATTAAATATCAACCATTGTTGCGCGGGAAGACTTTTACGACCATGGCATTGAGCCAGAGCTGAAATACTTTTCATCACGGATGATTAGTCAATTAGATTGTTTATACAACAAAAATGTTATTCCATGAAATAAATTAAAAACAAATAGGTTATTTTGATAAAAATGGATACTTTAATCGTGTTTTATTTTCGCTATTTGCAGTAAAAAACAAACGGCAAATTTCATGTTTGAATAACAATTTAACATGCTGTAATAATATAATTAGTCAAATATGTATTATTTATTTATACGAGCGAACATGTAATTCTTTAGTAGCAAAATAGCTATGTAAAATTAAGAAGCCACGTGGAATAATTTATAACAATCGATTCAATACTTATTTTTAGAAACCAGTTAAACAAGCTGCATTGACCGAAAATTTCCAAGTGGGGAGATCCTCAAAAAATCCTTAATAAAGTGGCAAAGCGTAACTTTGTGTTGGTCAGTTTTAAAGCTTTGTTCACGAGTCATCAATTACGCCCTTCCAGTACCCTCTCTCTAATTAAAATAAATAAATTCCTGAATCCTTGCTCCAAACTCCGAAATAGCTGGAGTTCCTTTGCGGACACTATTTCGTTTAGAAATTTAGCTAAATCAGCAAAATTAAACGCCGCTAAAGTGTCCGAAATATTTGTAGCATTTTAATTAGAGGCTTTGTCAGTTTAACAAAAGTCGCCCGTGTCACATACTTTCCATTGTTTTTGCATAATACACTCGGAAAGATTGATGGTTTTAAAACAAATCGGGCACAGTCCTGTTGAAATTAAATTTGTTACGAATGGACATGGAACAGTGTTAGTTTACTAATTCACTCTCCAACGGTTCTATAAATCATTATCGATCACAAGTGGTTATTTGCTCATTTTGGGCGGCCAGCGGACCATTTAAGACGAGATTGAGGACAGTTAAGTTTCGAACCATTTTTGAGCGTTTATTGAGTGGACAACACTAAACTAAACTAAATATTAGAGTATAATAAAGGTTTTTTTTATGAATTCGATGAAATTTTATTTTCATTTGGGCCAACTGGTGCCATGTTCGTAAGCCAATAATGGCAGGAAATTCGATATAAAGTCCTTGCTGAGATAACAACCGTCGAGTCTCAAGCAGAGAAAAATCCGTAATCAAAGGTATACGAGACCAGGGGTGTGAGGAAGCCGCAGCCCGGACTTTGTTCTCTAAGGACCGAATTACGTGGCAAGTAGTGTCCGAAGAGGAATCGTGAGAGAAAAGTTACGGAATCTGACGTGACTTATTTCGAGAGCGTCTCTGACAAATCTAGCACGCTCTCTTTTTGATTACAATATAAATTTTTAGTTTCTTTAAAGCCTAATCGGTAACAAATTGCGCCCGATATTTAATCCGGAAATCTCCGGTCGCAGGAGGTCGGAATTAAAGAAGACAAATTAAGAGTGTTTTGTCGGGGAATAATCTGTTGGCTAAATTATGGTTTCAATCAGAGCGCTGGTCCGCCTGGCCGGACTCAAATTACATGTGATATCCATTTCAGGATTTTCAGATTACGGCGAGTGAACACTCGTTTGCTTTTATTTTATTCAGTGGCGTATTGGCTCGACCTGGCGTTATTGTCCAACTTTTCTTCATTATAAACAAAACGACTCAAAGATGTTCCAACTCTGAGCGAAATGATTTAACTTGGGATATGTCGGCGACCTATTGAACAAATTACAGAAAGTTATTTCCGGAGTTGCAGCCGGTGTTCTAACAACTTAATGCCGCGCTATAGTCGGAATAGAGACATATACATGTCTGACTTTGTGACTGAAAGTCACGTCACAAACACCCAAACTTTATTAGCACTTAGTCGGAGAGAAGGATTCTTTTAATTGGAACTTAGTTTGGCGCTTTTGCCAACTTTCTTTGATTACGTTTTAAATGTTTAAGAGTTTTCCTCGCTTAATTATATCTCTTGTTTGAGATCGGGGATTGTTCGCGCGTTAAAAACTTTAATTTCAACATTGGCACTTTTTATCCTACAAATCATTTAAGTTTGAACGGTTTTCCGATACCGCCATTATCCACCGATTCGAATATCATTCGCTTGTGCTAATATTAACCCTCCGCCCTGATTTATAGATAATAATTAACTACGGTAAACATAAAGAGCTGAAATCAACAGCTAGACAACCAGCCTCGACCAGCGTTACACATCCTGACGTACTTTATTGAGATATATGTGATATTCAGCTCCAATTTTGCAAAAACAACACTTCCAATTTAAAAATATTCTATTTCTCTGTCCCGACTTCAAACTCAAAGGAGTGTTCTTTGCTGTGACTTAATAATAAATGTAATTAAGACTCTGTGATGCCACAAAGTTGAAAAAAGCATATTCCTTCCTCTCATTTCCTTAAAAATGCCTGATTTACTGATATTTATACATGCTTTGAAGCTTCAAAGACAAAGGAAATTGGGCTTTAGTAAAAAACAATATTGGTTTTGGGATATCAAAAGAATTACTTTTCTCTTTATTATTTAGAATTTACTCATAAAATTTGGTTAATTTGGGAGGAATTTGAACACGATATTTAATCAAAAATTGTTTCAAAAGACATGTGGTCGTTTTATTAATGGCAATATCGGCGCAGGCCATAAAATTTTATTAAAGTAATTACAAGCAAACTAATTTAGTAATTAGGAAGAGAATTAGTAGAGGGTTCAACAAAATATCGCCTGAAAGCCGTTAAACTCGTGAGGTACTTTCTAGATCAGTTCATAAGAATCCGAGATAAACTTTAAATGCCCTATAAAATAGTTTTAAGTGCAATTCCAGATCTAATTAATTACATCTCTTGTGCAACCTCACGGTTTTGTCTTAGCTGCTTGTTAACAAATTGAAAAACAACTCGCCGAGTTATTGCACGTTTGAAGCGTGAAACAGGAGTTGCCTAACTTGAAATGCGTTTGTGACAATTGTCCTCAGATTATTCAAAGCTACTTTACCGTCGTCATGCAACAAAATCCAAGCGTGTGTTATTATTACACGTTAGGATAATTTGAAACGTGAATAACAAAGCTTAATGTATGATCAGACGGGGGAATGTTTGAATCATATCTGAAATGTCAAAGGTCTTGATTACAATATTCATTCACACGTAAAGTGCTGAAAAGAGCTTAATTAGAGCAGGTGGAGTTAACGATTTTAGCTCGTTATTTTCGACCTAACTTTGTCAACAAATTATTGTAAGAACCAATCATTAATTAATCGAGCTCAAGGTACAATTTTGGTGGATGCGCCGGGATAGTCCCTACTATAATTTCTCATTGTGTTGAAACTTGATATTTTTGTTTGAAATAAAAACCTTTGGCTTTTTACAATGGCCGCACTCATTAAAAACTCGTAAACAAAACTTGACTCCAGAAAATCTCGACCTCGGGAGGAGAAAACGATTTAGTCTCAAACATTTGCTGATGTCGTGACCTACATTATCCTTTAAACTTCTGACAAAACGATTTGAATGGAATATCAGAGGACGCGTCTGTGCGGTTATTGAAAATGATAGATCATCAACGATCCAATAGAAATATATAAACCGGGTCTAAATTGTTTCCGTTGACACACATTGTTAAAAAATTGCTTCCTTTGTAGGTCTTAATCGAGCGAAATCAAGTGTGTTTCTTTACAAAATCTCGTAAATAATTTATTTGAGAAACCTTGTTTTTTAGTCAAGACCACTTACCAAATACGAGCATGCTTTTAGTCCTGATGTCTTCGCTCTGGAGGGTTGATACTGAGCACGTATAGTCCCCGGAGAGGTCAGGAACGGCCTTAAGGATATGCAGGGCTCTGTGGACACTATTTGCGTCGACGCTGGCGGCATATTCAAGATTGAGGCGATCTTTCAAAATGCCCAAACCTTGCGGCTTCAACGCTGAAATAACAAAATTAATTTAATTAATCTCTGACAAATTCTCCCACCTGGTATCCACTGGTAGACTAGTGTTTTATTCTTGTTGAAATACCATTTCACGACGAGGTCCTCCTCTGTGTCATCTAACGTAAAGTCGCAGTCTAGAATTACAGGCGCCCCGTGCTTGATTACTTCAGGAACTTGCAATTTGTTGATTTTCACCCCTGTTCCAAAATTAATCGAAGCTGGAAAAAATAACACGTGTAGAATGAGCGCTGAATTTTAAGATATACTTGTGGTAAACAAATTGCCCGTAGATCCTCGATAAATGCGGACGCTTGGTTAAAAAGTAAATTTACGACATCTTTAAATGCTGGGAGAGTATAAAAATAAGCCGTAGATAACAATTCTAGTGAAATAAAGACCATGAAGAATTACCTTAAGTACTCCCAAGTTGACTAACTGGCCTTGGGGTGTTGAATAACACAGATATTTCTTTTCCCCGTCGACATTACCGCGGCTAAAATATTTTGCATAACGAGGCAAATTTAATTTGCTTTATTTTTACTTTTCTAGCGCATTTATTTAATCACAAATACTGAACGTTTAAATTAAATTAGTTCAGTCATGGGGACAAGACTGTTGCATTAAATAAAGTCCAGACTATGGAATTTCATTTTCGATCGACTTGAAAAACGAGTTGCTACTTTATTTTCTTGCAGTGTTGTCGCCTGACGCTTTTAATTTTCTGTCAGCAGGTATAAATAAGTCTAATTTTTTTAGTGCCTGACCCAAATAACGCCTAAAATAGGGCTGCTCTAAGCGACTGACCTCATATGCTAATAGGTATGGAAATCACCAGTTTCATAAATGGTAATAGATATTCACAATAAATAGTGTCTCTATTCCCCAAACGCTGTCCCCAGCTTATTATTCATCTTTATTTAATGCACTCAAATGTAATTTGGTATATTTGTCGCGGTATACTTAAAAGAATCCAATCCAATATTCCATGAATGTTTTATTTTGTCATTACATTTATTGCAATCTAAATCTCATTTTGTTTTTTCTCGTGTTGAATTTATTCAATTAACGAGAGAAAAATTGATTCGAGGACACTCGCAATGAATTAGTCCGTCAGAGGGCTCCTATCGGAGAAGGTTCGTGTTTTTGTAATCCTACACACAACGACACTTCCGGTGAGATAGCGCCCTTAATAAACACCTAGAGTATCGACCGGAGGCATAATAGTCCAGACAGCTCGTGTTAAAAGGTTATACGAACAAGCACATAGGTCTGGTACGTTGAATTCAACAGTCAAACAATTTATTATCACTGGTCAGTCCCATACAAATCGTATTTCCATGAATGCAAAAACGGACAATTGGGTTTATGACTACATGTGACATTCGAAAAACACGAACGCACTTTTTAATTGTTTGATGTACTCACATTTATGGGACTGTTTTAATCCCCGAAAGGGGTCTATTTAAGCGGAGTACACGCATAAAAAATATTGACTTGGATAATTGTCGATGTTGAATATTTCTCCAGTTATAATTAACTGAGAGTGAGAGAGTGTAGATAATAACGAACTGAGTTTCTTCAAATTGAGTTTGCTGATTAATATTAACAGACTCATAAAGCCTTATTCATTTAAAGGGTTTACACGCTCATAAAATTAAGTCAACATTTGCCTCGATGTAAAAAATTCAATCACGAAATCTACGGTACTTTTTATCGGTGAAATATAATTGCAAGTTTTAGTGGTTACTTATTGGAAATCGATCCGCGCATTCAAATAAAAGCTTTGCTGCAAGTTGTACATTTCATGTTGCCTGAAATAAATCTTATCCCCTCTGAAACTGAATTAAGGACGTTATCGAGTTGACGTTTTTCAGCGTTCGTCCTGCATAATATCCCTGAAGGCTCCATTGACAGTGATACTGAAAGAGAGGCTGTCGGATGAGATCATTCCGATTAAATCGACTCTTTCATTTTAAAAACCTCAATCAGTTTAGGAACGATTGTTTTAATTATTCCAGGCGGTGTAAACAATACGTATAATAATAGCAAAGCAAGGATTTCGCAGAATTAAGCCTGGCATTATTACGGCTTTTATGTGGAATTAACCCAGTGGAAAGGCTGTATCGAAATAATTACGTTCAATTTCACACTCACCTCGTTCCTAATAACGAAAACGTACAGTGTGTTACTTTGGCATCCCGGGAAAGAGATAACCGAGCTGTTACTCACCGGTCTATTCATAGAGGATCGCGTTGATTAAATGAACAAAGGACCTAAACTAGATCGATGCTATCGCCGGAATTATCGCTCTTGCGCCAGAAAGAAAATTTACAGAAGAGCAAATCGACGATTTTTCATTTTACTTTAAACTGGACGCTTTCGCAAGAACCATAAACCAGATAGGGGGTAATTTAGAGAGCTTTCTAACGAAGAAAATAAAGTATGGTGTCGAGACTCGACAAGTTATTGCATCGGCTTTAATAATAATAGCAAAATCTGTTTTCGTCCTAATTGAAAAATTCGAGGCCAACGTTTGATAAATGTCGACAGTATGTGGATTTGAAAATGAGGTTTTTACGAGCCCATTAAATATTAATAATTGAGATATTCAAACAAACGCCAAGACACGCAATATTTACGACTGAGAAGAATAACTATTAGGAAAAATCGTTGTGCAAAATTGTGCGAATAAAACCAAGCTGTAGACTGGAATTCTCTGTTGAGAGTACATCAATTTATAGGTATCCACACCTCCCACATCAGATAAAAGATAGGCATCGGCCATAACTTGAAACTTGTGCCATAAACAAATCAACTGAAACATAAGCGTGAAATATGAAAAGGTGTTCTCCTTTATATAAAGCTCTGCAAGATTTATGACTATAACACGGAACGCTGGTCAACTAAATTTACATTTAAAATCAATATCGAAAGATAAAGATGAGAAAATCTCTTGACAAATAATTCCGTACTTCTTTGTAGGCTCGCATGATTGATGGTTTTAACATTCCGGCTATTATTTTTTTACTCACTGCCTAAATCTTTTTCTTGACGGATTATTTTAAATATTGCCGGGGAGAAATTAATTGAGCGTCATTAATAACATGGGATAATGGCCGTTTGACATGGTATTTTTAATTTTTGCCTGGAAACTTGTAAACAGCTTAAAGAAAAGCCGCGTCCAGGCTAATAAAAAATAATCGCCAGATTTGGGAGCGCATCCACCAAATCACGCGCGAGATATTTATCCCCGATTTTAATTTTGCGACAGCCTTTCTTGCACGTTTTCAGTTTATTTGTTGGGCTGCTATAAAAATCGACAGTGAGTCCAATTTGATCTTGAGTGGAAAACAATCGGTTTGGAGCGTAATGGACTATTTTCTTTAATTAATTGTGCCGAAGTTTAGCAAAACATAAATTCTCACGAGCAATTAGCTTGTAGTTAAGTATGAATGAAACACAACCTGCCAGCCGTAACCACATTATGATGCTATAAAAAATTCATTTCGTTTAAAGTTTTATTGTTTGGGTGAATTATCACCCTTCATTCAGTTGCTTTGATCAAAAATATAATTGTCAAATAAATACTTTGAATTAGTAAACAGTGTAGCGATTTTCCATTAATATTTTTAAAACAAGTTTGTAATGAAACTCGTTGCTTGCTTAGTGGCAAGTATATGTTTCGTGATGAATGTAAACAGATGAACTTTTGTGTTTGGTAAAAAGTTGGAATATGTTTCGTAATTTAATTAAAAAAGTGAATTTCGGAAATGGAGCGGAATTTTAAGCTGCAGTAATCGATTGTGTTGTTCGTTTGAAAACGTGCATGAAAATTAAAGAATTTTATATTTGAACGTCAAGTATGTGAGTTATTATGAACGGTATTTAATTGCAGGAGGCATAATAATTCCCCTTGTTGCTATTATTGCAGATTGCGTGTGAAGTTAATGAAATTTTTTTGTGATATCATCGGCGAACCGGAATGGAAAATATGAAACGTCGGTGACGTGCATCATAGGAGAAAGGCCGGATTTTCCCGGTCCCTATTAACCCGAGCATATACTTAGCAGAAAGCTACCAATTTGACGGTGCATATCTGGTCTTTAGATTACACCGAGCATGTTATCCGTAAGCCAGAGACTCGATTACCATATGTAAATATGCAAATAGTTTGTTGTTTAATAAGCTGCAGCGATTCACATGCACAGCTTGTCTTTCCTCCGGTCGGACGTCCCCTTTGCCTTGTCCCAATACCAACTAATTAGAATACGAGGATAAATTGAAAAGTCTCCGGCCTAGCTAGGGCGTTTTTCTTGGATTTTTTGTTTTAGCTGGTCCAGCAGGGAAGCATAATATGGGCCGTTGATTGTTTTTCCTTTTTCCAAATAATCTATGAAAAGAATACCCTTAGCATCCCAATACTGACTTTTCCGGCCGACCGAAGTGTTTTCGCTTTCTTCGGAACGGGTTCCCCCTTTGCAGTCCATTGTTTAGACTGCTGTTTGGTTTCGGGTGAATAATGGTGAATCCACGTCTCATCTACAGTTATAAATCTTCGTAAAAAATCCACCGGATTGTGTTGTAAGCGGGCCAAACACTCCTCAGAAATCATTTTTCTAATCAATTTTTGCTCTGGTGTGAGCAGTCGCGGCACCCATCGCGCAGATAACTTTCTCATATCCAACACTTCAGTTAGGATGTAATGTACCCGCTCCGTTGAAATGCCCACAGCTTCTGCTATCTCTACCAATTTTGACCGGCGATCATTCAAGACAATTTTATGGACTTTTTCTACAATTTCTTTGCACGTAGCGGTTTTTGGTCGTCCTGAACGTGGTGCATCTTCCGTGCTTTTACGACCACGTTTAAAGTCCGCGACCCAAGTTTTAATTGTCGTGTAAGAAGGAGAAGAGTCGCCCAATGTATTGTCCAGTTCAGATTTTATATCCTTTGAGGATAGCCCTTTAATAAAAAAATATTTGATCACTGCACGAATCTCAGTTTGCTCCATTGCGCACAAACACCAAACTACATCGAATTCAAACAACTGGCAAATAATTATTATTTGACCGATGTTTTTGATATTCCAAGGCACGACTAATAAAATATGAAAGAATATAATGCCATAATAAAATCTGCCAAATTTGCATCCTATCTAGGCTAGGCCGGAGACTTTTCAATTTATCCTCGTATATTCGGATGGATAGAGGAAATTTGCTTATATTAGAGGGTTTGTTTCGCAAGACATGTGTGGAATCTAAAACAGGAGACGGAGAAACGCCGCGTGAATCTATTAACTCCACCGTTTCACTTAGTTACTTCCGGCCTTCAAGGAACTCGTTTCACACTTTAAACCCCGGAGACCGGCTCAAACTACAGCCCTGATATTTAAATTAACCGCCAACTTTACGAACAGTCAGCGCTTTGCTCAATCTTCTATGTACAAATTTATCGCGAAGCGGGAACCAACCAACACACCGAAATTCGATCAAGCTGCTTAAACATCCTTTCTCTAAAAAAGAACTGGGAAATTGTAAACAAAACAATCCTAGATTATTATTGATCCATTTTTATTTAACTCCCTTTAAAATATGCACCATCTGAGACAACAACATTTAGAACACTTATTACAGGTTTTTTAAGCATAGGAAAGTATGGTTTTTAGATTCTTCTGTAAAGTTTGTACAATTTCTTCTATGAACTCAAAACGTCGCTCCTGTAGTGGTAATTTCAGTGTAGAATTAAGAAAATAGTTATATGGAGCAATTTCAGTTTCTAGACAGCTCCATTAAGTTTTAATTCGTTCTTAAAAGTTAACAACGCAAATAGCCCAATCAAACTCGTTTAATTTAGTCACGTGATCAGTTATTTAATTGCACGTATTTAATTGCAAATTAATTTTTTTATACTTATTGAAGCGTCATTAATTTAATCCGCTAGTTAACTGATCACGTGACCAAATTGAACCGATTTGATTGGTCCATTTGCGTTGTTAACTTTTAACAGCGCAATTAACTTCAATTGAGCTTTCTATAAACCGGTCCTAAGTGATTACTGATTAAGTAATTAGATTAGTTAATTTTTTTTGTGAATATTTTTTCTCAAACTTTTTATAATTATGCCTAAATATTATTTTTATTAACAATAAAATTTTCCGGAAGAAATTCAGAGTGAAAATGATTTTTTATTTTTGGCAATTGACGTGTTATATTGACACCAAATATGAAGAAACTACGTACTTTGACTTAGTCAGAGTATCAAAGTATCACCAAAAATTATTTTGAAATCTTTATGCAAATTTTTTTGCGAAAAGTTTTGTTTTTCAGAATGTATCCTGTTTTCACTAAATGCAAAAATACACGTTTAAATATTAAAGCGAAGCACTGCGAGCTATGTAATGTTTCGTCATGTCACATTTTATTTTTCCCAAATTACAAAAGATACGAGAAATTGCAGTCTAGATTTCAACAAACATAAATTTATTAACGCTTTAAAAATTTTACTACATTTGAAAACGTCACAGCATTTTAAATGAATTTAAATAATTGAAATTATTCAAAAATGCAATTCTTACCGCATTGATTATTAAAAGAAATGTTAGGACGTTTTAACTTACCGTATTAATCTTTTTTGCTCTTAAAAAATGAAATTAAAAACTGTAAACATATTATTTGGAAAATAACAAACTCTGCACTGGGAAGAGAATCCTAGCCATGACTTTGGGATTTAAAATGTTGGAAAAGTTTTGCCTGTTTCCTCGTCTTTAAAATGCCAAAAGGGCAAATCTTTTGTTCAACTCGTATAATTTTTTTTAATTTTAAATTAAAATTTTGCAGTTGAATCTTGTTTGCTTGCATTGTAAATACGATGAGCACGCTAAACAAGTGAAGACACCGAATCTGGGAAGAGTAGATGAATCGTGCCTCCCTACAGAATAAATATCCCTGTTTGCCTCTGGCTATTTTTAGAAGCCGTGTTTAAACAAGTTTTGCAATAAATTAAAATTTCGTCGTGTTCGTGTTTCGGGCTCAAATCTAAGGCGTTGTGTGTACAGTTCGAAGCTGTGGCAACATTTCCGAGGTATTGAGTTTGTCTGACCAGCCGCAGCCTGATTTACAAGCTAATGGAGAGCTAATGCACGTTCCAACTAGCTTTTATAAAGTCAATACTTTATTCTTTCCTTCTCTTATCGTCAAAGAGACCTGGATATGGCCACGGCTTTGTCAGACATACAACAGCCCTGACCTTACTTCGGTGAGGGTTGTTTGAAACGCACTCGGAAACTCATGTCCGAATGCTTGAAGTGCACGATTTTGAACACTTTGTTCCCTTTAGTCGCCCGTACCGACCTTATTCCGCAGGAAATCGGAATGGAATTATGAGATTTCTTGTGAGCGTTTTCAATAAGTTTGGCGGAACTCAGCTATCAGCTGTCCCCTTCTTTGGGTCATTTTCTGGTTCATTACTTATTCAGGAACGTAGTACAACATTGCCCCAAATGTTTGTTTTTCAACATTCACATTAACAGCGAAGTAATCAATGAAAAAACTGATCTACATGAATTATCAACGACTGAAAAATAAATATATCGCATGAGTGAGAAACATCGCTTATTTATTTATAACGCAACTCTGATATATGGCATAATGGAAAACTGAAACATTAATGAGAAACGCTGCTTGTCCGGCTTAATGAAAAAATGAAAATTCTCTTAATGCCATTACCTTTTGTAAATATTGTCGGAAGGTTTTGCGCACAGATGACTAAATTAACGACAATAATTTATGCATGAAACGACAATTTGTCGTTGGCCCGTGTATTTTATATTTATGAAATGTAAACAGTCGAGCCATGCAAGTACTTTAATATTCTTTTTATTTACCTCGCCGTATGAGTATTTATTCTGAGTCGTGAAATGTTATTAATCAATGCTGTGCGTCCACACTGAGAAAATAAATTTATACAAAGTCGTCAAAAGTGACGCCACATTAACATCCGTTACCAGATTAACTTTTCCGGTCGGATCGTTTTATCGCACCAAACAAATTGATAAAAGTAGTTTATTCCTTGTATGGGGCAGTCCTTGTAACAACTTTTATTGTGAAAAAGTAATTATAAAAAAAGTTGCTCAGCCCTGTAGCATTATTTGCTAATTTCATCAGTCTAAACAACCGTGAAATGTAATCGGATCAAAATTTTAATAAGTAACGCTGTTGTTAAACAAAACATTCAATAAACTAACACTGTTATTAGAATTTATCCTGGCGCAAAACAACCTACTGCGTAATTAACACAGTTCGTCAGTTTAATTTGGTTACAACTACCTTAATTTGTACACTTAAGCAAACCACCTTGTTTGTTTATTGACTTGTGCGAATTAACTAGCTTAATTTAGCTTTACAATAACTGAAATTTATATCTTTTGCCTCTAATGAACAGACTGAAACAAAATTACGACGAAAGCGCACACAAAACTGTTTTTCAGCTCTGGCATACTTGACCTACGAAAGAGCGCCTTGTTTCAGGTCTATTTTAAATTTTTAAACTTTGATGAGTGTCGGGCTTGACGGCTGTATATTTAGCTTTATAACTTGTTCCATTTGTGCCACTCTTGTCATAGACCATTTACCAGTATGACTTTAATATTACAATTTCTTGAATTTCAAACTTCCTCCAACAAACAAACATGTAAAACTTCGAAGTTTTAAGTTGGTTTTATGCCATGTGTACTGTACGTTGTTTTATATACATATACATCAGCTTAATGCCTTAAATTGTGTATTTATAAACCGGGGCTTCGGTCCAGTCCATAAGCCGAGCAAACCGAAGGATTAGTCGTAAACGTCCTCGCTAACCTTGAAAAGTTTTAAGACTCCTGGGCGGTTGTTTGGGCTCAGAGCGGTTCAAAAAATGGAAGTTTCCGTTCTTACAAAATTAATAAAGTCAAATTGATTCGGTTTTTAATTAAACCGGTGCACCGCAAACACAAAATCGATTAGCAATCCCATCGGACAAGCCGAGCCGAATGATTTAGAAAGATATTACATGAATTTATGGACTATTACTTACGGTAGAAACACGCGTTCCAATCAATTTATTAAGCGTACATTGTACATCAGGCCGTGCTGTACATTAAATTCGTACCAATAAATTGGAATCTGTTTAATTTAAATCATGCACGGTATCGGGCTTTCTATTTTCCGGTCATAACTGCTGGTGTTGCTCTTTGTCGATGCGGTCGCGTCATGCACATTATATTCACACACTCCAAGAATAATATCTGAAGCGTTGGCAGGAAAGTTGACTGCTGCAGGCGACGTTTTATATCAATATTATAAAACTCACGAGGGTTGGAGTAATCAGTGATCGCTATGTTGTGTTTGCTTTTCATAAAATTTTACGTGGGAGACTAAAAACCGGTATTTGCCGGTACAGGCTCTGAAAAGAAATTAATAGCTTTTCAAAGATTTTAACTGTTCAAGCAAAAGCCCACTAAATATTCATTTCTAGTGGTTGGGTAATTTTTTTTAAGCGAACCAAAATTCAATCAATTCAGTTTTATTAACAAATGTTTCAACTGAATACTTCAAAGTTAACATTTTGTAAAATTAGTTGGGCTCATACACAAAAACAGAATTTCGAAATTGGGGAAATATTTAATTAAACTATATATTCGTAATACACTGGTACATAAAACACAAATAGTGTAATTAAAATAAGCCGAAATAAATCAATGTCATTCAATTAGTTTTCAAATGTGTAGGATTAATGATGATTATAATAACGTCATTTCATTGAAACACAATATTGACAACAATTATTTCATGAAATGGGTAAAATAGTGGTAAAAACTGTACAGAATTGCGAAAGATTATTCCAGAACACTCTGGGCGAAATATTTTGCTTTTAATATAATCTTTTTGTCGCCATCAACGTTCAATTTATTACTTTCAGTCCTGACAGTGCTTTCAAAGCGGATCTTCAATGCACAGAAATTCGAACAATTGTCACTTTCTGTCGTCGACGACTTTAATGAAAATCGCAGTCTTGAGAATTAATCCAATGGTAATGCTCAACTTTTCAAAATGGAATCAATAGAGTGGCTGAAAGGCGGAAGAATTGTTCTTTTATCTAAACTGTTTTTATAAAAAATACCGCAAAACTACGCATAAATAACGAGGCAAAATGTAAAAATTTGACCCAAAAGCAGGATTTACATTTTTCGTAGCTCATCATAAATCAAAACTTCATAACAATAGCTGCGTTAAAACTGAAATAATAAACCTGCATCGGTTTAGAGTTACTGCAAACAAATCGGGTTTATCCCAAAAGTTTCTAAAACATCGAGCCAAATATTTAAATGTGGTACTTGACCATATTTCTGTTTTTAAGCGCGGTCTTGAGCACAAACATTGTTCGAAGGTAATTGGCGAAGTAAGGACATTCAGCGCGAAACGAGGTCAACGTCGCTCGTCAAAGCTATAAGATCTGAAAATCCACCTACAATTTGCGCCAGAACACTTTGTTTTTACTGGTCTCAAGTATGTAATTCTTATAATCACTGGGAGGTTTTGCTGCCCTGCAGCGGCAATTACACCTTTTAACTTTTGAATAGCTTTGGAATATAAAAGTTTAGAATGTGTTGTTAAAACTGGAAAAAATTGGAGCGTCGTTTGAGAGCTCTAGCCCGGCGCATCCACCAAAAACCTAACGGTTCAGCCCATCGATTTATCCTGTTACACGTTGATCCTCGCCGACTTTTCTGCTAAATAAAGTATGGTTTCTCGTTGAGAGAAAAAAGCATTTCTTGCGCAAAGCCCATGGAAAATTCAGCGAACTGCTGTAATATCAACAGTAAATAAAGGCGAAGAATGCCGATGCAGGAAGCAGACATTAGACAATAAATCAGAGCGGTTATACTCGAGAGACACGGAGGCGTATTACCGAACCTCCGGGGAGCTCGGTTTCACTCTATGTCGTGTCCACTAACACAATTTAGAAGTGAAGGTATCGATTATACCTTAAACCAAAGTCGAGATGGGAATTTATAGAACTTTTCTCACCACTCGGACCATTAAAAATTTAACCGACAACAAAAACAACTCCGGAAGGGAGAAAACAACAATTTGGCGTGTCAATTAAGGGGAGATGCTGGGTTATTAATCGCCAGTCCGTGTTTTATCTTATTAGGGAAATTTTAAGACGATCTGGCCCATTTTATTTCGAGGAGCTAATTTATATTGATTGCAGCGAATATTGTGAAATATGAGGTAATAAACATGCGAAGCTAATAATAATTTATTATTAGCATCAGGCGAATTTGTAACGGAGCATCGTAAACATATCACAATAATTCCGTGTTTTCGGCCGGTCAATACTGTTATCTATCACGCCTCGGACCGGCAAATTACAAAAATGCAACCCTTAACACCTTCCACTTCCCATTCTTGTTGCGCCAATTAGAACGTCTCCCTCAGGACAAACGCTCATTCGAGATTAATTAGCGGAATCGCTTGGAAACGAGATAATTGATGAGAAGTGCCACCAGTTCGGACCCTCGCATATTAAATGATATTTTGAGCCGACTCTAGTACTGTTTTCTTATTTTATTGTTAAATTCGTTATAAAGTGGCAACCTAATTAAAATTATCATTTGGAGTTTGGGGCAAAATCGCGGTGATTTATAGTTTTCCGGATAATAACCCGAACCAAATTGAAATATTTATGAAGCAGCAACGCGTGGAAGATTATCAACCTCGGAGATGCGATATTTGCGAAACCCAAATAAGCAAAAAACGCGTTGGTCACACAAAAAGCATATTTAAGCGTTTGAAAAAGCACTCATTTCCCCCAGAGTTCAGCATTTGCATTTGACGTAATTTTTCAGTAGCGTCCACCGTGAAATCCACTAACCTCATGTCAACTGGATTTATAAAATATTCCCTTTGAACTTGCACCACCAAGTTTTATTTATTTATGGTAAGCTTTTGTTCTTGCCGAGGTCTTTGCAATTACGGCCGTTTTTGAAGGGCGTACTCGTCACATATCCTCCGGCATTCGAAGAAAGTGTATGTAGGAGGCTTGCTTCTTTATTATTGGGCGAATTTTAAGTCGGCAAAGCGCTTTCATGCAAAGAAACCACTCGGGGGGTTATTAATTAAAAATGCCACAAACACGAAACCGGCTTAGAGAGGTCCCGCGTGTTTGCCTCTGATGCCTACTTCCATTGTAATCAATATTGCCAAAGGATGAATATTTTTAAATTAAACGATTACACAGCGACTGTTTTGGTTTCGATTTACCAGGAACTAGCTAAACAGTTTTTAATTGGAAAAAATGCATTTTTCCGTTGGAAATTAATTCGCTAGATTGTGGGTTTATTTACGGAAAAAGGAAACATTTTGAAAAAGCTTTCATTTAAACTTGTAATCGCTAAAAACGACATTGCTAAAGCAAACAATTGGGTTTATGAAGCCGAATTAATTTAATCTTATTTTACAAAGCTGGGGATTAGTGCGCAAATCGTCAACAAATTTCGCATTAAATTTGATAGCTTCTGGTATAAATTAATTTTGGTGTTTGCACACGTCTACATTATTAAAATTAAAAAATTTCTGCACTCTAATAACATTCGTCAATACGATAATACGGCTGTTCCAGATTACTTCGGTAAATTTTAAATTAATCTCGTAATTGGACGCAAAATGGACTGCATTATTAATTCAGCGCACTTACATTAAACTTGACAAAGTTGCGAGATTTCATCTTGCATATTTTTCAAGGCTGTAAAATATTTACGTCCCTAAAGAGGGAAATCCGCAGCCGGTTTCGTCACTGACAAGCACAAAATATTAATTAATCACCTCCTGAATGTCTGAACGAATATTTTTTACCAGACTTGAGATGACGAAAGAGTTTGAATTTTTAAGTCGCGTGTGTTGGCAGGTAATTTCATTTCGTCCAAATTGACGATCATATTTTTCATAAAGCAAGAGGTAGGCAGTGGATGCAAAATTTATAATACTTTTTAAGACACTTGAAGTAAAACGAGCTTTCACGATACAAATTTCGCAAAAATACAGAAATGAACTGACAAAAAACGCGGCCACTTTGGTAAGCTTATTGCAAACAAAAACTTGAATAAAATATCTGTATCAGCAAAACTAACTTTTGTAAATAATTTCCATAAACTAGTAAAACAGGAAAATCCACTCCGATGCATCACATGTTGTAACAAAGTCTGAACATTTGCCTGTTAAATTAGTCATTAGGACTTCATATGCGTCGGTGTCAAAAAGTCACAAATTCAAACACACAAATTTGGTAAACATCAAATAATCATCAGGCGGTCTAATATATGCATCTAGTGTTGGACAATGATCCATTAAAACCAGTTATTGCAATTTTATAGAAATTAAAATTTGACACTTTTACAATTTTACAAGAAAGTTATCGAAAATAGAACTGCATTTAAACTTAATTCCTTATTTTATTGGTTTACGACAGTTCGTGTATCGGTTGTTATTAAACTGGAGAAGATATTTAGCGAAGTTGGGTGTTAGTACAATGTAATAAAAATATTAATGGTTCCAAAAGCACGCCTCAAGTGGAACGAATCAGATTAGAACGTGACAATAGACCACTATGGCGCAGATATTCAGACTGTTCTTTTGATAATTGCGAAAAAATATGATTACGAATTATTAGAACACGACCAGCAAGGCAAGGGCAGAAATGCCGTCTCAATAGTACGAGCGAACCGCAAGAAAGCAATAGTCAATTTCATATCATCACGGAAATGGAGAAATTACAAAAAAGCCATGAGTATCACAATATTAGTTTTCATCCTTTCATGGCTGGTCCGTTCGACTCAACAAGAGTACAAAGTGTTACAAGATTGTAGACGTGACTTGATGACAAAACGAGTTTGATATGTTTCACCCACATGGTTCCTTTCCTTCATTTATAAATATGTATGACAGGCCAAATGTAGCCGGGACACAAAGGACCTAACATAAATAAATTCTTCATTGCATTATACTCGTGAAGCTCTTGAAAGGGAGAACTGACGTGATGTCCTTACTTCATTTATAAATAAAACTTTCACGAGCGAATTTTTCTTTTTGTTACGGAATGCTGCGGAATTCCAGGAGAACATAATAAGATCATGCCAGGAATTGTGTTTCATGTAGAAATATAGAAATTAATAAATAACATGCATTTTTGGTCGACTGTTCCATTTGTGGACTCTTGACTGGACTAATGAGTAAAAGAGAAATTCGAGTTTTGTGTCAAATTATTTAAATGCAGCTTTTTCCGAGTGAACTATCACGTCCGAGTAGTTCACGCTCAGCGTTCCTTTGTATGCATTTTTTCATTGCCAGCTTTGTAGTTTCTGTCAATAAATCATCGGAATATGGCAAAGGGTTGTTTTTGAGCAGGAATTTAAATAAATAGCGAGTCTACAAAGAGTGACAAGATGAATGGAACGAGATGCAGGAAGCCGGTTTATAGGTGAAAATAACGAAGGCAGTTTTGATTCCTTTGTCTGCCCTTAACTGGGAAAATATCGCCGCAGGTCGCAGATCTTAATCTTTTTAATCATTTCTTCTCATTAGTGTGTAATGAGGGGGATGATGATATATTTAGATAAAATTTTGTAGCGTCTGGTAAAAAGGCCCCAGATTTATTACCGCTTCCGTTCTTTTGCGTCGCTTTGAACGTGATTCCTTTTTTCAGACCTCCCTAGAATATTTTAATTATTTCAGGCGCGGTCCTAACCGTAATGAAAAAAATGGATACGGGAATGCACCACTAATGGGTTTCATCGATTCGATAACGAGGCGGACGGACCCAAACGCTTTCTTTGAATATAACGAAAGTAATAAAGTTCATTTGCAGGAATATTAATTTCTCTAAGCTATTCAGAAATGAACTTTCCTCACATTATTTCGCTGACGCTTTGATGCCCCACTTTTAAGAAATTATTTCCCCTGCTTTATTCTAGCTCAAAAATCATCATTCGTAATTTTGAGACTTTGAAACACACATGTGTACAAGAGAGCTAAACGCGGTTTTATGGAGCTAATTTAGGAGTATTTATATTTGCAAATGGCACCGTAAGCTAAACATTAACAACATTACTGTAAACTGCATAAAGCTGAAGCTAGTAATCAAAATAGTCACTAATTAGTTCAGCTCGCGTGTAAAATGTAGCTGAAGTTTCGAGGCAGAGATCAAGATACCAGGTGTTCACATGTAGGGAGTGGTCGGGTGAAATGAACAAACATGGACATTATAGAGCAACTCATGACTCAATAATCATGAAAGGTCAGTGTTTTATTATCGATGCGTTTGCGATTGATTTGTTAATGATAGTGTTGAGAAAAACACGTCAATTAAAGCTGTGCGCAAATTCAGCAAAAAATCCAGCTTTGGAACAAAAATTACAAGCAAACAACGGGCGTTTGAGGAGATATTATTAGCATCATGAGCCAATTAAGAACACTGTGTGAAAAAGTCCCCGTAATGAGACTTGAAATTTGATTAAGCTCTAAATACAGTTTCACAAAGATGAAAAATGCGCAATGCTAATAAATTTTTAAGTGCAATATTCTACATTGTTTCTAATTTGGGAAAGTAGGGCTTTTATTCCAAACGTTTACGATTATCCTCAAAATTTTGTCCATCCAATATTGTAGGACATGGCAATACGACGTTGATGTAGCTACTTTAGAACAAGCAGACGCGGAAAAATTTTATTGGATCGTTGAGATAAGAACGCCAAATATCACTCTGATGCCATCTTTATAGAAATGTTGTCAAAATTCACACATGGAAACGCTTTCATATTGTTAATTTTAGCAAGTTAACTTTCACGACCTCTTAATCTCGGTCTTTATTTTGATTTTATTTGGCTAAAAAGTTCGTAAATTTTTGATTACAAAGTGCAGTTTATTGCGCAGTTTCTACCAACCGTATTACAGAGAGCGCATATTTTTACATAATGTAAGAGTCAAAAATGTTTTAAGCGTTTACTCAGAAAACAGGATTTTGTATGAAAATGCAAAACAGCAGTGTTCCTTAAACTCTGATGATTGCATTCTTCACGAAATATTTAATCAAACAATTTCTATCCAAAAAATTGCGCTTTTAATGAGGGATTCCGAGTTTCCCTACATTTTATATTATTATGCAACAGAACGATTTGATACCAAATAGGACATCTACAAAGTTTCTTTACTATTCTCTTGAAATATTTATCCGACTGAAATTGGACGTAAATTATAGCAATCTGTTCCAATCTTTATGTTTTTCGACAGCTAAATTGAGGCTAAAAAAGTAATGCCGATTCTATTCTACTGCGAGTAGAAGATTGAATTATCCCTGAAAAACTCCTAAAATTGCGCTTTATTTTAAAATAGAACACATCTAAGAATGTCCCTAAAAACGAGACATCTCTCTTATTATTTGCTAAATGCGAACTACTTTAACATATTTCAAAATACAATTTAATTTTAATTTTGCTGCTTCAATTAACTACTTTCTGTATTTGAACATTTTATTTACTTTTAAATACGTAGCTCCGTATAATAAATATAAAACACAAATTCGCAACGAGAATATCGGACAGAATAAACGTAAAACTCAATTACAAGGGTTCGGACCAAACTAAACATAAAGAAAATAGCGGAACTTTCACAAATGCCGAAAAAGCCATGTTTCTCCGTAAACTTTATTGTAACAACAAACTGTTGATAATTTAAGATAACCTTGTAAGAGAAATGTATAAATTCTTCCCATAGTTTGGTGATTCCAATTAGAGTGGAAAAAATGTAGTTATTGATTCTTTAGGAAAGTTTAATAAATCGAATCAGTATGTGGAAATATCCCACGAGGCAGCGTAGAGAATTCAAAGCAATACTGGAATAGGAGCGTGACCATCGGAATGATTAAATAATGGACGTTAGGTTATTTCATTAGGAAAGCAAACATGACAGCAATTCCAACGACCCTTCTTACCAGTAATGAAAAATATGGTGGAAATATGGCACAGACTGGAAACACTCATCATTTACGGACACTCACATTCCTCTTTAATTATCAACACTCGACTTTCCTTACATGCAAACCATTCTGCGAGGAATAGACAGGTCTGATTGATTTGAAATTAGAGCACGCCACCGAACGCACGTGTTCTCCCGTGTGATGAGTGATGACGCGATGTTCCGACGTCGGCGTCCCGACGCTGCAAACTGACGTCGAAAACTGAAACTTTGTCGACGCGAATCCGCTCGCCAAGAATTTGTGACATGCGCCACTTGATACGGTTTTCCCACAATGTTTGCGCTTTATTTAAGTTGGATAAATGTTGCTTGTGTTTTTCTAATGCAAATTCAGAAGTGAGAAATGATGTCGAGATGGAAATTTACACTGGTTGCCTTTTGAACTAAGGAATCTTAGCGGAAATGGGCTGCGCTGTTTACAATTAATAAAGCGTCCGTTGATAATAGCAAACGCAACAAAGTGAATTAATTCACGACCGCAGAGTGCACAAAAATCATTATTTATTTCGTGCAGCTAAGAGCGCTTTAATGAGAACTCTTCACTCTCTAACTGGAAGATGTTGCATTTTTCCAATTTTAGACAAGGGCAAATAACATCGATACGGAGTGGCCGCGCTCTAGCCATAAAATGGGTGCGGAGCCTTTCGTATAAACTGAAACAAGTTTGGGCAAGTTTCAGCCGCTAGATCCGCGCTAAAATATTACATGGGGGCGTTAAAGGATGTCAACTTCTTTAAAATTTACGAAGAGATCGATACTCTCAACAGATGCATCGCGAAGCACAAAAAGTTTCGGGGACAGATGTAAAATTAAAACGCTACAAAAATTATTGTCGTATTTTGGACCGGACCATAAAGCTCCATCGAGGAAAGATAGGCGGTCTCGGGAGGGCAACTTCTGGAGCTGAAGTATTCTTTACGATTTTTCAACATAACTTTTTAAAATTGGTTGCTAACAACTCTTGATGGAAAGTTTTCAGACGATAAGTTTGCAGAAAGTAAATAAGAGCCGCCTCTACTGAGGTTAAGCCGACGTCGTGACGAATAACTACAGTAGAACCTCTCAACAACGGACCCTTAATTGTCCGTTGTGGAGAGGTGTCCGCTAATAGGAGGTGGACATTTTAATATAGGTTTTGTTACGTTTCTACGTGTCCGTTATTCGGAGGTTATTATAAGTATATTTTTCAATATTTCTGAGGACGTTGTTTTTTCGCAAATGCGTTTGTTTTAGTGTTTTTGTATCCAATTTAGCAAAATTGAAGTTTTCTTTATGGTCCAGCCTGGCGTAACCCACACCGCGTCTATAAATTCGTCCGTGCGGTGACGAATGTCTATTTTTGTGCAAATACAATCCCGTTAGGGGGTTTTCGCTGCCGACTTTTCCTTTGAATGTAAAAATTTATTACCGGGATCTGGTAGAAAACACATCGTGAGTGAATAACTCGTACAGGTGCCTCCGCAAGGATGGCAGAGAGAAATGAGTGGATTGAAAGAAACAAACGGCCGCGTGTCAGACATGCATCAAAATAAACTTACCGACAGTCCGGGAAAAAGAATTTTTTTCACGGTTTATGGAAAGTTTAATTTGAATTCGGACGGTGTTGGGGGCAGATCGATCGGTATGCGAGGAGTTTCTACAGTTTTTGCTTTAAAGGAAGGATGCTAAAGTCTACAGTGTCAAAGGGAATATATCGGAAACAAGATACCATAAGTCATTGCGAGCACGTCTCCGCTAATGGGACAATTCGATACCACGGGGCGCTTTTTGTATCTTAAGATGAAAGAACGAAACACTTTTTTCAAGTGACTACAGTTCGGAAACAAAGCTTATTTCGCGTTACGGAATCTCAGTTTGCAAATGCCGCAATTACAACAATAGCAACAATATTTCAAGCAGCACTTGAAGCTGAAACCCAGCAAAACTCACTTTTAAGAGTCTTCAAATAAACCATTCGACATAAACTTTGCAAAGAGGATTGCAACCATTGGCCGAATTGCTAAGTAGAATTTAATTCGTGACAACAAATAAGTTGGCTTGCTGCTCTTCGTGTCATAATTATACAAAAAATTGTAAGTATAAAATTACCATACTTTAGCAGTAACATTAAAGTCGTTGCATGTATTAACAGGGACAAAGAGTCAGTTCTCTAAGTGCTTTACTACTAGAATATACAGTTATATTAAATTGTAGCGGTTGTTGAACAACAACGCAATAAAGAGAAACAGCACTGTGGCAAAAACACAATACAATAAGCACGATTTGAAGTAGGTTTTAATCATTTTTCATTCGGCAAACAAAACAAACTACGCAATAAAACGACCGTTGTCCCTTGGTTCATATTCTTAAGTTTAATTATGACTTTAGCGAAAATCAGTTGCTACTTTTAAATTCTTGAAGTTTTTTATCAAACCCACTTGAAAAACTTTTACAACAAAATTGTGCATAGAACCGTAAGGACTTGTGCCAAGGTTTGTAATTTCTTGTGATGTGGAATAGCGCTATCATGTGTGAATAATACCACTTTTCTTCACTGCTACTGAAAAATGAACGCTAAATTTGAACACCGCGATAAGTCTGCAGCGTAAGCTGAAAACGACATGTACTTGAAATAACACGCTGTAATATGTTCTGCTATATTAGACCATTTTTTGCGAACTATTATAGCAATGAACTTAAAAACACTGCAGGGTTTAGGGAGAAAATTAGAATTTGTATGAACCAAATAATTCGCTCTATAAATAAACCGGCAAATTGTACATTCAGCAGGATTTGAGTTAATTAAAAAGCGTTGCAATGTAACGAGGAACAAACAAATTAACTGGGCGCCTGGGCGCGCTACTTATTGAAAACTTGATAAAAATAGCAGCACTCGTATTAATTTCGATAAAGGAAGCGCCTGTTTTCCGCTTGAACATAACGCAGTTATTTTGAAAATTTCAGCAACGGGATTTTCCACGCGTGGCTGCTGGAACCAGACATGCAAAATGTAAAAACAGTCATTGCCATTTAGCGATTTTCGTGATGAATAATAAATTTCATTTGGCAGAGTGCGTCACTATCGCGTCTCGAATAAACTAAATAATTTTCTTCAGACACCTCCATTAATAATTCACTTGTGAGTGCGCTGCACGGTATTATTTATTGACGAAGTATGAATATGGTTGACGAAACAATAGCCGAAATGTGGGTTACACTGAACGGTTCGATAATTGGGTCCGTACCGTGATGAAAATGATTACCTCAGAATTAGCAGAGTAATTTCAGTCATTATTAAGATTATAATCGTTTCATACACAACACAATTACTTTAATTATGAAAACCATTAGACGTTGCACAATAGTTGAAAAGCATTTACTGTTGAATTACTAGAAAACAAAGCCTTTTGTGCAAAGGTACACAGCGGCCGAATTTGGCAAACTAATTCGAAAAATTGCCCGGAATGGAGCTTTCAAAAATGCAATTACGCACCAACGTTCCATATTTATTAAGGGACAAATCAGCACTCTTTCAGCTCCTAACTTGCTGATTTAATTTTAATTGAAAATCAAATACATTCGCGTGACATTCTTATTTGGAACGGAACTCGACAAAAAAGGTTAATTCTTGTCGCCGCAGTAACGATTTTTCTCACATTCGTCGCATTCCTCCGTTTAATTCAGCTACGGAAAATCATAATTTGTGGCGAGATTATGACATATTCACTTGAACAATGGACCGAAGTTGGAATCGAAAAAGTTGAGCGGGATGTAATTGTGGGAGAAACTAGTTATTGAAAAACCATTCCGTGAGATAACAGTCATATAGACTCGACATCAGCTAAAAGGATACTCGTGTCATTGCATTATCTATTTACCGTCTATGGAATATCGATGGAGAAAAACGCAGGAATTAAAGGCGGGTTTCAGGGATTGTGCAGTGTTATAATTTAATTTAATGATGCGTGGTGTGCTTGAAATTTGTGAATGGCCAAATAACAGCTTTGAGTAATTGCACGGGTAATAAATCTTTCCACCGTCTAGCAAATATCGAATGCATTTTTCGATCTATTTGTAATTACGGAACGGTTTAAGCTTTCTTTTTGACAAAAGCGTAAGCTGATCCAAAATTGGATGTGACCAAGTCGCGCACAAAAGCTGACCCATTTAATATGGTTAACACTGAATCTGAGAGACGGTCATACATATTCAGTTCATTGATAGCGGATGCCTCCCCCCATAAGCTTTTCAATATGCCGCGTGTATCGACGTGAAATTTGATTAAGATGTCGCTGGTTTGGAAAGGTAAACGACAGATGCCACAAAACGAGCAAACTTTTCGTATTAATGTGGATTTTATCAGACATTGTCTTGGGGCGAATAATGGGGCAATTTCCGACTCATGGATGTTGATTCAATAAACTAGTGAAAGGACTCCGAAACCCGCCAGTGACATATTTATACGTTTTTAAGTTGACAGCTTAATAGACCTATTATATTGTCGGTGGACGCATAATAATTATAATAACCCCTTGTTTGTAAAAATAAGTTTTAACTGTGTTTACCACAACTTGCATGTCGAAGTGTATCACGTGATGGCGGCTTTGGCTGCCTTCACGCCACCGCTCGAAAGCTTATAAATTTTAAAATTATGCAAAAAAGGCAAGCAGTCGATTAAAAACTAACAAACTGTTTATGGTTCGGCTCATAAGATTATTAATCCACACAATCATGCGACGAAAAACTGAATGATTACCCCTGGTTCTAACTTTTGGACCAGCTGCTCGGTCTCAGGTAAATGGAAACTTCAGCCGACAATAAAATAACTTCGCGACTGAGTGTCGGCTCTGATAACTTTGAACAACTCTCAGCCCTCGAGTGTATTTCATTTAAATAAGTCGTAATCAATCTAAAACACTCTGTCGAATTTAATAAAAAACTGCAAATGTTGGGGAATTTCAGCAATGTAAATTACAAAAATCTTATTACTCTCTGGGATTCTTCCACTTGACAACCGCTTGTGGAGATGCATCCTGGTATTTCTAGTAGAGATTTAATTTTCTTGTTCTCCAGATCCGCACGAATCGAATAATTCCAGCCGAATGCGAATAAAAACGCTGGTTATAGAATAAACACCGTGGTTTATTTATGTAAAAATTTAACAGGACTTGTTTGCTTTAAAATCGAATATTTACGCCTATCTGGGCCCAAATTGAAAGCTGGGTGCATGTTCCGTACCGTAATCACATGGCTTGTTTACATATATTCAAATGGACGACATGTTTATATTATTTCACAGCTGATAAGAATGATTTGTGCATTTGCACTCAGATTCCCCGTGCTTTATAATTGATGCAATTCGTGCTCACTTCACATTTATCAAATTGCCATTAAATGTTTTCATTAGACGCTGGTGCTTGAAAAAGCTTAATTGGACCACAAAACAGTTGGTTAGGTACCCACTCTACCACTTATTTCATTTTTCTTGGAAACACAATTCAACAAAAGTTATTGTTTACGGTAACCTTGTCAGAAACAAGACACCTTGGAGGGTTTTGCAAAATTAATTCTTCTGTCAGAATTAAACAAGATATTTTGTTTACTTTTGGAGGAACGAACAGTTTTGGGTGTAGGTGGTGGCTTTTGCGGCACAGGGTAATGCTCAGTTCCTGTACGAAGTATTTATTTCCATTTTCCAAACACAACCAACATTTTAAAGTTGAAGTGCAATTTTTACTTTATTTAACTCACGGAAGGTAAAAATAAAAATGGATAAATTCTTTCGCCAATCAGTATGGTGAATATTTCAGACGCGGTTTTTTAATTAGTTTCGAGGCACTCATGCAGCAGGAAAAAATTAAGAACAGCCAACATTTGCAAACAAGTTTGCGCAAAAACGCCTTATGAATAGTTAATGTATTTGCAATTCCTTGCTGTAAATAGTAACTAAATTGAAGAAAGAAGCGTTTTACGAAACTAGACAAAGCAAAAATTGGTATTCACGTGCAGCTTGGAAGTACTTTTTAAAACTTTATTTTAGTTAAAGCGGACTTTCATGATGTGCATGTTGAATTTATTATAAAAATTTAGTGTGGCTGAGAGCTCCAAAAATTGCCACTACACTCGGATGAATTATTAAGGGTTTTTGTTCTGCAAAGTTAAGAATTCAGCTGGCTTAAGCTCAATTACACCAGCAATTATGCGAAAGGTCTCTAATCCGTCCCTGCAATAATAGAATACTAAATTCAGCGAAATCATAAATCAGCGCAAGGATGAAGGCCCTAATGTTATAGCAATATCGGGCCTCGCGTGAATTATTTATTAGCACTTCCACTGCTGGCTTCAGCTACTATTCCATTATTCTTGGCGAGGATTATAATTTTTTGATTCCTTTGCTAAACCATCCCCGGCATGTCTGTGCCGCTTGTTCGTACCAACTTCCGGTGCTCATTTAAAATTGTTAGTTGGCGTTTAGCAAATAGCTCCCAACAAGGCATTTCCTGCATCATAACGAAAACGGGAATTGTTACCGAAATAGTTTATACTTTCACGTCGAGCCGCTGAACATTATAAATTACACGTCGTCCCGAAACCCGAAACAATGGTTAAAACCGTATTATCGTCTCGTATTTTGGAAATACGACCAGTGGTTCACCTCATTACATGATAATTAGCCACCAGCTGCTCTGGTCAGCGCGTCCTACATTCGACCCCGTAATGCTGTTTACAACGAGACACCGACACATTCAAACAGCACGTCAAAAAGCTCCACTGGCCCAAAGGCACGTCTATTACCCATCGAGATTGACTCGACATGTTGTAAAACAAGACCTAATTTGTTGTTAGTAAAATGCGGCGGATAATGGAGGGTACGGAGCTTAAACCCACTCGTTTTGTTTTGACTGAAATCTGTAAAAACTACACATACATAAATCATATCGGACAACTGAAATGTAAATTTTTGCTCATATGTTTGGAAAAATAAATTTCATAATGCGAGCAACTATTAAAATCTGCAGCGTCTGGCTAATGGACACAAAGGATACGCTTAGATGCAACATTTTATATTTTATCATAAAGCAAACAAAAATAATTACAGGGTCAGCATTTTAATTAAATATAAACAACGAGAATAACCATCGAGCGAAAGAAAAGACAAATGGGACTATCAACTTCGAAATAAAATAAAGGAGAATTGCTCATCTTTCATTTATTTCCAGCACTTTATTTCCAATTAAATTTTAACGAATACGGACAAAAAATAAAGGGAACACGTCTAAACATTTAGCAATATCAGTAGAATATGTTTTATAATAAAACTTTCAAAACGAATTTTTTACACATTTTAAGTATTCAGATTGCACCACTTCTTTCACAATAATTGGCTAAATATTTTTTTTATAATTTAAGAAGTAAGTCATCTAAGGATTCAACGCTAAAGTTTAAAGTTATGTTTCACTCTTACGTTCATCTCTTTTTCTCTCAAAACAAAAGGTATTTTCTCTTTATTAGGATGTGCTCTTACGTTTAATATTTGGCGCTTTTACATACGTTTACCTTTTGCCGCATTATTTTCTTATTTCCGTCAGCTTTTTGCTCCGCTTTTCGTTTGTACGTCTATGTATTCTCTCAATCTCTTATTTTTGTTTACCTTACCTTTTCTACACTTTTTTTCATAGAAAAATTGTTGCCGTGATCCGGGTTCGAACCCCCGACCTCCCCCGTCGTAAGTGGCGCTTATACCACTGAGCCACCAGGCCCCAGGTACTGACCGTCTTTGGCAGATATTTTAACACAAACTTTTTAAATAAATCAACTTTACAAACTATATAATTGCCATAATTCACCTAAAACGCAAATATATTTAGTTCAAAAGTCGGCGAATTAGCTCGAGAAAACATTTTCTTCCACTTTTTTTCAATTTAATTCTTCAATTTTTCACCAGATTTCATCAAAAAATACCGGACGTATAAGTTGACTCTACAATTTTTTTACTTTTTTGTGACTTTAAGCACGTTTTTGATCGAAAATAAACATAATTTCTCTAAAAATCACCAAATTTGTGTATTTTCTAGTCATAAATAGTAAACGTGCGCAAATCCTACTGGATTCGCAGTGACCATAATTTTTATTAACAATGTTTTTTGGGACTAATTTCGGGACGAATTAAACAAACTCAGTTAACTAAAAATTTTTAGAGATAAATTAAATATTTTCGTTTAATTTTTTTATAATTTAAGAAGTAAGTCATCTAAGAATTCAACACTAAAGTTTACAGTTATGTTTCACCTTTACGTTCATCTCTTTTTCTCTCAAAACAAAAAGTATTTTCTCTTTATTAGAATGTGCACTCTTACTGACCGTCTTTTGCAGATATTTTAACACAAACTTTTTAAATAAATCAACATTACAAACTATACAGAGTGGTTAATTGAAACCAAATATACACGTAATCTATGAAATGTAACGTTGGTTGCTTCAAAAAAATTTTCTTGCTCATTATTACTCGTGGACCACCCTGAATAATGATTTTGAATAGAAAAACGTCGCTTCACTGAAATATTATACCAATGTCCTGCCAATACAATTTTAGCTCCATTGTATTTGTTAACAAGTACAATACATTTTAATTTGCACTCGACTGAATTATTTTATTAATGAATGGCACACATTATTAACATCCAATTGAATTTAATAAAATAGGTTAAATGTTTTAGCATTAATGCGGTATTGTCCTCTCTACCAGACATTACAGCTATTTCACGTTAGGGTAGGTGCAAAATTTATAGGCACAAGTGTAATTACAATTGTTCGGAATTAAATGAATATTAGATAATTTACAAATTTTCAGGATGTAACAGGACAGTTACAAAACAAGACAAAGTCCGTTTAAATTGTGACACTAATCTAAAATTCTCTTTGCTTTGATTGTCCTTCGGTAGTCAGTGTCCATTTGCTCGACTTTAAGAGGGAATTTTGGATGGGGATCCCAACGATACGTCCAATTTGTTTTAGTGACACTTATTGGTCACTAAAACAGTGCAGTAAAATAAATGTTTCTCGAATGATAATTTTTATTATTAACCATACCAACACATAAAACTGAAGTTTTGTTTTGTAGTGCTTATCTAAGAAAGTCGAACATAAATGTGCTTTATTACTCATTTTGATTTAATAACTAAATAAAGCGATATCGTGACTGAAAAGTAGCTTGGCACCTGTTCTAATCTCAGCCACGCATATTTCATTACTTCCCCTATTGCCTAATGGCAAGGTGTAAAATATTGATGTCTTAGTTTTTGGGTTAGGAGCCGACAAGTGTTTTATTACAGCTCGAAAAAGCGAGTAAGTTATAAATTAAATCGTCCGAATAAGGAATTACGGTGACAGTGTACAATAAAATGAGAGGAAAATTTTGTGCAATGATAATTAATTTGCGCAAGAGGCGGCCGAAAGGGAGAGAGACAAAAAGTGATTTCAATTAAAGTTAGGAAAAGCAATTATTCATCTTACGATGAAATAACTGGCATCTTAAACTCTTCGGTCTTATTAAGAGATGATTTATATTTTCCCTTTTTTAATTCGTATAATGAAATACAGAAAGCAAATTATGATTTATTTAATTCATTATTTTGATAGCCTCGGAGCTGTTCGCGGAGTTTATAATGTCTTCTGATACGATCTTGCCTCGCAGCGGTTTTGTTTCGTTTGTTTGTGTGTTGATTTCAATTTAGGGACTTTCAGTCGATTTTCCTAGCTTGTAATTCCGGACGCAAAATCTTGTTACTCGGAGTTAATTTCACTTCCGAGAAAAATGTCAGCTGCCTGTTCTGCTACTCTTGAAGTTGATAATAAATTCGAACTTTGAAGGTTGACGAACAGGAAACAAAGAGACAGCAAGGACTTATTAGCTAAATAATAAAACCTTTGTACGGGCTCTCATAGTGAATGTTTTAAGACTTTTCTAGTTTTAAGCTCAATCAAACTACTCTAGGAAAAAACTCCCAAAGACTGAATTTACTTGATTTATGGCATTATTAAAAAAACACTTAAAAGGGATCGTATTTTTGGCTTTACTTTAAAACTCTGACATAAGCTACTTTACGACTTACAGATATGATACATGTAGAAACTTCATTCGCATATGTTATAATAAAACTTAATCGAAAACATGTTGCAAAATATTTATCCCTTTTAGATAGAATTGTTGTTTTTGAAATAACAAATCAAGTTTTGTGTATGCAATTATGACAAATCAATACAGAAACATATTTAATTTCAAAGCTATCAACTTCATTAAAATCATCATGAAAGTGTATTTTTTCAATATTCAATTTTAGCCGATAATTCAAAGCAGTCACGCGAGGTAATCAAGAAATTACTAAAACCAATATGAATGACAGTGACTTGAGTTCGTGTACCTGTTTAAGGGACTCAACAAACTCAAAACACGCTCTCATGTTGTATTGCAAGATTGATTGATTTTCATACTGCAATGCGCTCAGAACTTCAACGCTAACTGTCAAAACTTAATTGGCTGATTGATAAATATAATATTTTATTAACAATACGTATGTTTGCATCTATCATAATTTGAGCTGCCTGTATCTGTAGACGATTTTGAACAGTTGTGGTTTTATTCTAAATTTATAACAGTTCGTTAATGATTTAAAATTTCGTGTATTTCAATCTCCCGTAATACAGAACGAAATACCACAGTTTAGACACATAAAAGGCTGTTTTTGCAACTTTAGGTTCTGAAAAATTAAGCTAGGCTGCTTTGTGTTTTACTAGAATGTACGTCAATGGCTTACTTTAAGGAGAAGAACATTTTAAAATTACCAGACAACACATCGCCTGCTTAAGGTTGTTGTCAAAAATGGTGGAGGCGCCGGGCTAAAATTTTTTTTAACTATGTAATGAATTAGTTGGCAGTTAAACCGCTTTTAGAGTGTATTTTAACTTGTTAGATAAATTAATTTACCAATATATTGGTAGTAAAATTGTTAAAATACCACTTATAGAAATATAGCTTTTATTATTTTTGAAAAATTGCTTAAGCATTTTGGGTGAAAGTAGTAAAATAAACAAAAGGGTAATAGACTTAAAATTTAAACTGACAAGTTCTAGCTTGATTTTTACAACACTTTCCCACTTCTTTAGTTCTTCTTGTCTTTAAATTTGGATTTAGTAAAAATCTGTTCTTGTTGTTTTAATCAATAAAACAAACACCTCGTCCGAGATTGCACCCTCCCCTTAAAATTTTAGATGAAATTTCCGTGCGATCAGTCATAATCCGAAGGGTTGGCGTCGTTTTTCGCCCAAGCGACCTATGCTAACGAAATTAGTCCAGTCGATTTAGCGTAGGCATCGTCCAGATTGCGAAAATTCGCAACTATCAGAAATATTATTTGGGTTGGACTATTAGTTATGAACGCTTATCTTCGCCGGAATGCGGCCGATTCGCGCTCGACGCGCTCGAGCCAAACCGGAAACCGCAATAACTCCGGGTGAGGGCACTCATAAAGCACCGGATCATGGAAAACTTGCACAACTCTCTGCGCTTTTTACCGCTGGCGGTCGGTTAATTGACAGCGAAACTGTCGATTGAGTTCGAGCAAGTCGATTGTGAGAAACAGCTTGGTTTATGTATCTGCATCCAGGGCCGGGTTAATATGCAAAAATGGAATGCAACGTGCACAGGCACGTATTTGTTCGTGGTTTTCGTATCGCTACGGGATTTGCTGCATACGTGGCCCGATAAATATTAAAATATAGCGGCATTTGCATGCGGATAGGCTCCAATTTTACTTTTGTCGCTTTTTGTTTAAATTTTTACCATTGACAAATGTAATGACGGTACGTTGCGGCTCGCGAATTTGCCCAAAAATATTTGATTTTATTAAACAAAGCAAAAATAAAACAATGGCTTTCGACATCCTTGTCCTTTGATCCTCGGTTTGTATTAGCTCTCGCGACACAAAAACATACGGATTTTTTTCAATTAGGATATTCGTTAATTAAACATTCTTTTTGTCGGCGTGTTTGAGCGTAAATAAAATATTTTCGTCCCGGAAGCTTCACTCGAAGAAAATTAGTTCTGTGCATTGTCGTCGCTTTTTTGGGTCAGTCGACTTCATGAATATATTATTTGTAATATTTTAGTGTAGGCATTCTACGATTTTACTCTCCGAGTGACCCTTCGACGTTTCGAGCGAGATCAGTCGGATTACTGTGTCACAAAAGCTGACAATTGAGACAATTAGTGATAAAATAACCAGTATTATTCGCAATGGCTTCGAACTAATTTTGACGAAATGCCCAACGGAACAAGCGACATGCTCACAATAACGACTACACAAAAAATGAGACACAATTTCATTTGGAAATTTTAGACAGAATTCACTTTTTTTGATCCTCAAAAAATAACACACGCAATTTACTCAAAGTCATTAACACGTTTATATATTCTTAAAATTCATGTAATTAACTTATTTGCATTTTGATGTCTTGTATGTTTGCTTTTATTTAAAATTTAGATAGCGACTCGTATAATGTAAATGATTACAGTGGTATAGAGTTTCAGCACGATACATAAATAAAGCAAACTTCGCGTATTCTGCGGAGCATGCTTTCTGATTAAAAAGTGTTTAAGGAAATAAAATATTTTGTTTAATTTCGCTCCGCAAACAAGTAAGATTTTAGTAGCTGTCATAAATTGCGGAGTTATTGTTCCGGTGTTTCATGAGTGATTTCATGCCAATGTTCGTCATAATAATAACGCTGAGCATTGTAATAATTTTAATGACGAGACGTAGTTGAAGTCAGTGACGTGTTCGAGTAATTTGAAACAAAATAAGATCGCACAGAAAGCTAAGCTTCAAATTGAGCTTATTTCATCCCAATGAAGGCAGAGGCAGGTCTAAAATTCAGTTCTTATTAGTGTTATAGTTTATAATTTATTACGTCAGGATTATAGGGTAAATAAACTACGATCTTCTCAACAGGACCTTTTAATTTTACTTTACTCTACAAAAGCCAGTTACAGACTAACTTATTTTCTAAAAATCCAGACATTCGGCATTCATCTTTAACACATGTTTCCCATCTTTCACACTCGCCCTAAAAGCCCTCACACACACTAACCATTCGGACCTCCCAAGCATCCCTTACAATTCTACGAATTCATATCAACTCGGCCTTTCCTGACAATGTTCTCGTCCTCGAGAACACATCCCAACCATCTAATCACTCATTCCCCTAATGACACTTACCATAACTTAAAATAACGAAACTAAACACTCTACTTATGTCCCCAAATTTTTCTAATAATAAAATTCCGATAAAAATTTAACATTACCCTTAACACTTGTACAACCTACTTTATCTTAATTATTACTCCTCTAAATTACTAACTAATTTTAATCTGTCTACAGAAATAATTCCTTTATAGAAGCGACTACTTTGTTGTTCGCCTTCTATATCTTGCACTAAATATCTATCATTCCCTATAAATTTAACAATCTCATAGGGTCCTCGATACTTAGGGCTCAATTTACGACTTTGGCCGGTCGACGGTACCTCAGCCCGTACCAACACCAAATCCCCTTGCTTGAAAACCCTAGCCTGACGCCGCGATTTATTAAAATTCGCGCACATACGATCCGCATTTCTTTTCAGCCGATCCGCAACTAAATTTTGCTCTTCTTCCGTATTTAAGCGTGTATTTAAATCGCGTATTTCGGCTGCTAACGGATTATTAGTGAACCCGTCTCGCGTGTATGTCCGGACCAAACTAAAAGGCGTTCTTTTAGTGACCGAATGGGTTGCATTATTAATAGCCCATTGTACTTCGCTTAATTTTTCGTCCCAATCACTACCTTCTATGTCATCCGTACTTGTACTTAAGCATGTTATTATCACGTCGTTTACTTTCTCCACTTGTCCATTCGATCTAGGACTTGCTGTTGCAATTTTTACGTGTTGGATTTCACAATCACCGCAAAATTTTTCGAACAACTTCGAAATGAACGCTGTACCTCTGTCGCTAATTATTTTATTGGGCTTTCCATAATTAGAAACGAATTCTTTCAAAAAACTAAGAGTTCCCTCGGCTCCTACATCCGGCAGCGCTTTTAATACTGTGTACTTACTAAAGCCGTCTATAATAGCGCATACGTATTTGTTTCCTGTTTTACTTGACGGAAAAGGGCCCAAATGGTCGATATGCACCACCTGAAACGGAGTACTGCCTTTGTCTAACGGGTGCAGCATTCCCGGTTGCCTCCCCCGCGGTGTCTTACTATACAAACAGTTAATGCATCGATTGATATATTTTCCTACCTCTTCCCGCATTTTTGGAAAATAGTAGCTCTCTTTTATTTTGTCCAACGTTTTATCTATTCCCAAATGCATAAGTTCTCTATGAGCGTTACTAATTATATCAAATCTTAAATCGACAGGTACATACAATCGCCACTTTCCATCTTTTACCCGATAAACACGACCATTGCATAACGTAAATTTAGAGTGCGTTGCCTGATCGCCCTCTTCTAATTTCTGTAAAACGCTTTTAGTTTCATTGCAGGTACGCTGTAATGCCGCTACCCAATCCGTATTTATCTTTATCCCCATGACATCTGGAAGTCCACCCACTGGCACGGCCCGACCAGCCTCTACCGCATTTCGGCTAAGGGCGTCTGCTACTTTATTGTTTTCGCCCCGGTGGTACTCAACGGTATAATCAAACTCTGACAACCTAATAAACCAACGCCCTATTCTTGGATGCATATCTTTTTTATTTGCCAACAATTTTAAACTGTTACAATCAGTACGAATTACAAAATGAATCCCTAACAAATAAACGCGAAATTTCTCTAGTGCCGCTACAATTGCTAAGCATTCTAGTTCATAGCTGTGGTATTTCGCTTCCTCGGGTGTCGTTTTTCGGCTGTAAAATGACACCGGTCGCAATGTTCCGTCATTCTGTTTCTGCAGAAGCACGGCACCTAACCCCGTTGAACTCGCGTCTGTATGAAGTTCTGTATAGGCGCCCGTGTCGAAAACGCAAAGGATTGGTTTGTTCATTAACGCTTTCTTTAACGACTCGAACGCGTTTTGCTGTATTACCCCCCATTTAAAACTACCTCCTTTTTTTAATAAGTCACTGAGAGGACGGGCAATAATTGCAAAATTCCGGACAAAACGCCTGAAATAACTAGCCAACCCCAAAAACGATCTGACCTTGTGTACGTCTGTAGGTACCGGAAACTCAGCCACTGCCCTAAGTTTATCCCTTCCCGGTTCAATACCCTCTTTTGAAATTGTAAAACCCAAATAATCAATTTTTGTCATAAAGAAAAAACATTTTCGCAAGTTTAACGTCAAGTTCGCGTATCTAAATCTATTAAATAACAATTTTAACTTAGCTAATCCTTCCTCTACAGTTTTGGACGGAATAATAATATCGTCCAAATACGCCATCGCAGTGTCATATCGCAAATTCCCAAGAACTATGTTTATTAATCTTTGAAACTGCGAGGGCGCATTCGCTAACCCAAAACTCATTCTCTTAAAACAGTAGACCCCATCAGGGGTAATGAAAGCCGTCTTACCTCGCGCGTCCCTCGACATTGGTACCTGGTGGTATCCCATGGACAAATCCACTGAGGTAAAGTAGATTTGGCCCCGAAGTCGATCCAGCTGATCGTCGATTAACGGCAAGGGGTAGTGCTGTTTCACTGTTTTCTTATTGAGCGCTCGATAATCGACACACATCCTCACTTCCCCGGACTTTTTCTTTACGAGAATTACCGGACTTGCAAATGGAGAATCAGTTTCTTCAATTATATCGGCCTCTTTCAATTCGCGCACTATATTTCGCACTTGTTCTTTTTCGGAAAACGACATACGATACGGTCGATAGACAACTGGTTTATCGTCTGTTAATTCAATGTCCATTTCTACTAGATTCGTACATCCAATTTGCTTAACATTTCGGGCCACTAAATCTCGATAATCATTTATAAGTTCCAACACTTTTTCCGCGTCTTTCCCGGCCAAATCAGTGTTGATTTCACACGCGTCAATAGGTTCCGTGTTAACATCTCGCCGATGTGTATATTCTCGACACACGTCCCCTCGCGCAACACTTTGATTTTCAACAATTTTTATGTCCTTTCCACTTATATTTAAAATGGGTAACACCGTGTCACCGTTCCTGTCTGTGCTTATTACACATCGTGGTACCCACTCTCCCGACTCGCGTAGTCCACCTTCGACACAAAGGGTACTTCCTGGTGTCTGTGTCCTGACTGTGATGTGCCCCAGGAAGTTATTTCGAATTACAGACGCCTCACTCGCCCACAAAACCGTTCTTGGAGCATTATTCGCACCGTTCTCTTCACATTTTCTTATTATAAGTTCGTGAGGTGTTTTTACAATTTCGATGTGCGGCTGTTCGGTGTATGGATGCCCGATTATCACTGGAATCTCCTGGGTTTCCCTCGGCACCACCAGGAGTTCGATCTGGGCGTTGATGCCGTCGATTTCTACATCCACCTGTGCGGCTCCTAAAACACTTGTAACTGCACCGCCGTAGCCCGTAACGTCCTTCTTCTTGTCCCAGTCACACATAAGTTTTAATTTGGGTACATAATCATCCCGGATGACACAAACTTCCGCTCCCATGTCCACGTAACCCCTAACTTCCACCCCGTTAATTTTCACGTCCTTAAAATACTTTAGATTGTCCGACTGAGCATTTATTGTCTTTACTTGCGCCGCCACTTCGTTTGCAGTAGCACCCCGTTGCGAATTTTCGTTTCGCCCTACTACTTGTCTTTCTCGCGAATCGCGACCCGGTACTTGGCACTCGCGCGCGAAGTGTCCCATTTTCCCGCACTTAAAACACGGAAAACATTTGGTGTTATTTTCCACTCTCGGAGTGTTACAGTTTTTAGAAATGTGGCCCTCTGCTCCACAGCGAAAACACTTTCTCTTCTCTGGCAAAATACGCCTCTCTGGAACCGAAATTAAATCCAACCGTTCATTGTTCCTCAAATCACGAAGAAGCTGCCACTCATCGTCGTGTCGAACAGTCAGCAGAGATCTCGCAACTTCCCTGGACTTCAACCCCGTGAGCAGCATTTCTTTCGTTTCCGCGAACGACAATTTTAAATCGCGACACATCGCCATTTTTGCGTAAAAATAATCTTCCGCGCTTTCACTGGTTCTTTGTTTTCTCTCCGACATCTCTCTAAACCTTTCGGCGAGCGTTCTTCGATCCGTATAATTTTCGCGGAATCGCATCTCAAACGCTGCCCACGTTGTTAAGGTATCCTGGTGATATCGATACCACAACAACGCGCTATCTACGAGGTGTTGACGCGCCACCTCCAACAAAATTGCATCACCCCAAAATTGACGTCCCGCCATGGTTTTGATGTCCTGTAACCACTGTAATGCGTCTGATGCACCTCCTTTTCCATTGAATACGCGTAAACTTTGCGTTAAATCGGGCATTACGCAATACCCCATGTTTCTCGACGCCCCAGGCGCCTCCACCCGGCCCAACGGAAGACTGTTCTGCAGGCCACTTGTCTCCGACACCACCCCGTTTCCAGACGACCCCAGCGTCCCCGACGCCTCCTTATCTCTGGACAACTCCTGTATGTCTGGCGACCCTGCTACCTCCTGGTCAACCGCCGCCGCCGCCGCCGCCGCCGCCGCCACTGTCCCTGTCTGAGCCTGTAACGCTTCGCTCACCGCTGCCTTCACTAATTGTAAAATTGTCTCTAAGTTCAAAAATTCCTGTCCTGATTGAGGGATGATTTCCTTCGGGCTTTCTTTATTCTTATCGTCCGTCATTTTCCTTTATTTCTTTGACCACTAACAAACTAACACTAATAAAACCAAACTAAGTCTCCACGAATAATTTTTTTTTTCACGATCCCACTTCTGATAAATTGTTATAGTTTATAATTTATTACGTCAGGATTATAGGGTAAATAAACTACGATCTTCTCAACAGGACCTTTTAATTTTACTTTACTCTACAAAAGCCAGTTACAGACTAACTTATTTTCTAAAAATCCAGACATTCGGCATTCATCTTTAACACATGTTTCCCATCTTTCACACTCGCCCTAAAAGCCCTCACACACACTAACCATTCGGACCTCCCAAGCATCCCTTACAATTCTACGAATTCATATCATTAGTGTGTCGAGTAACTGGCGCACATCATGTTACCGAAATAATTGCCACATGATATTCAGGCCTCATAATCGCCCGTCAATTTATTTAGCAATTAGGTGAAGCAGCGAGAATTGTCTTAATTAAACTTTATCCACGTTGCGAAGTGTAAAACACAATAAAAATACTTCGGGACGTAATTTAAAACTTAATAGTGTCGTTTCCGAGCCGCTGATTTTTCAGAGCCAGGGCGCAAACAATCTATTGATCGTTTTCTGATCGGTTACTTCATATTAAAATAACCAAAAACCCAACTTTTGGAACAAATAGCCGTCGAAAAGATTGATGGTATTCGGGTGAGTGAAAAATTGTCTCGAGGAATTATCCTTGATAATTATAATGGTGGCAGCGGAGTATTAAACTAAGCGGAAAAGTCGCTCTCCATAAAAAAATTTGCTCGCCATAAATATCATTTAGTGCACAGCCGTTGTTTCGCATTAAAGATTCGTAAAACTGTGTACATAATAAATTTCAATTATAGAGTTATTTGAAGTTCCCAACTTAGCATGAAAGTATAATATGTTAATTCTAACGCTCTTTTCATTGTGTTGTGATAACGCTGAAATAATGTAAGCGCTACACCAAAAAGCTGTTAACAATTAGCTAAACAAAGGTTTTTTTATAATACCATGCGAGTGGTCGTGCTTCATCCGTATACGAGTTTTAGTACTATTGATCATGTTATGTTAATAATCAAGCATGGTTTTAATTTTGACATAAAATTTTTATTTTTAGAATTTGTACAAATATAATGACAATTTAGGTTCGATAAATAAATGATTCGATATTGTTTCCAAGTTTATAATAAATGAGTAAATAAAACCTTTTAAAGCTTTTATAAAGTAAGTCACATAAAGTATTAACTGGACCTCTAACGTCTCATAAAATAATCATTTGACTTTTTAGCTCCGTGTACGTACTAGACTTAATTTAGCACAAATTTTGTTCTATTTCTGTGTTTTCGAAAATTGCGTGTCGCAAGTGTATTTAAAATTAAGGCAAACAAATTAATATTTGATGGAACTGAATTGGAAAGTTTTGTATAACTATTGATTTTTCCACTAATTGAAATATTAGAAACGTTATTCGCTTGATTTCTTGGTAGTAGAAATTCTGCTACCCATGTGTGTTTATATGTTATGCCTCCCTTATCTATAAGTCATAGCGTATTCAGCATGTTTATTTAATTATATCAGTTCGAGTCAACATAAATTCTGCACTTTGCAGCGCAATGGTGACAAACATGTGGAACCACAAACCGTGTTGCAAATGTTCGCAACAACCCAATTAAAAATTGATCAAAACCCTATATTTAGTTTTATGTTTTTTTATTGAAGACAAGTGTCGAGAACTGTGCACCAGAACATAGTTAAAACTTTGAATTATGTTCATATTTTCAAGCTGCAGCCAGATAATTACTTTTATGTCCATCTCTGAACTTTACTACTTTGCAAAATGTTTTAGTATCGTTGACAGCCCGAAATTAAAAAAGTCGGGAAGAAACTATAAGCGAAATACGGCCGGCTCGTGCATAAATTTTAATACAATATAGTTAAAAGTAAATTTTCCCGGGAAATGAAATGATAATTAGCATTTATATTGAATAATTATTGTTAAACTCACGACACAACTAAAATGTGATAAGTGTTATTAGCAAGTAATGAAATGTAAACACGACACTGTGATTTGCACAAGAATGGGGCTATGATACAAATTATTAAATTATGTAAATAAGATTGCTGCTAACTTTAGCATTGTTGTATTTGGACGTGGCCTCATGACACCCAAAATTAATCACAATGGTTTGATCGAGCATTTTTTGCAGAGTGCATAGTTTCCACCAAGAGCAATAAAACTAAACGCTTGCAGAAATAATGTAAAGTCGGAACGCTAGAAAAAGCACAATATTTACGGCCAAGTTTGCATGATGTGATAACACGCTTTCCTGTAAAGCGGCACTAAATCTTTTAAGATTGAAAAAATAAGTTAATACAAAAATCGTACTCCTACAAGCAAAAAGGTTTAACGGCGGCGTGTAAAAAGGCAGTAATTAAACCATTCCCATTCGGTATGAGTTCGAGTAAAATCGAGCAACAGTCTGAATTTTAATCCAAGTTGGTTCAAAATCAGATTAAAACATGTATGCACGAAATTGTGTTTGTGCTAACCCAACAAAATTAATTGGAGTAATTAAAATTACTAATTACTTGCGCTTTTTTCGCTATAATAATAATGATGCTTTAATTTCGAATGGATACAGATTAGCGGGGGATAATCGTATCAATCTAGATCTGGCCTGAAATATTTATGCTTCCATCCACCTGAGGTCGAGGCAAAGTGACTTATAGAGGGCCCTGATCCCTCTTCGGCTTTATTAAATAAGGAAAGTCTGTGTATAAAATAGCGTGCGGATGACGATTTATCAAGGATCTGTCAGAATGCATCATTGTTGGAATATCGTGATCGCTCAACCCACTTTTTCTTCAAAGTTCTTGATTTTTCGACATCTGGCATCGATTGGCTCTTCAGACCGATTTTCATTATGAGAGATAAGACGAAGACACTCATGTATAAAGATAATTAGAGCATCGCCGGAAAGTGACAGCTGGAACGGAGATTGATAACCAAACAAGATAAAACTTTTATATTTTCTCTCCTTCGATCAATTAAATACGAAATTTCTAAATTAAGCGATTTCAACCAGGAATGGTAATTATGCAAATTGAATTAAACGGATAAATATACAGCCCATATTAATTAAACCCCACTGATTAGTTTACACGTAATTACACATTATACCTGTACTATTAGCGAGGCAGATCTTTGCTTCAGATTGCTGCTAGAGGGTACGCTGAAAATAAAAAATCGGACGAGACAGTTAGTTGAACTCGGTTGAACTATTATTCAAAAAACTGCTCTTTTTCTAGACTAAAACAAAATCGATACACCTCCTGATAGGTGCTGTCAGCAGCATCCAGCGCAACAAAAATATTTCTGTCAATATTTCTTGCAAGCGTACGAGTTTAATTATGTATCTCCTACAATTTCCATAAACAATGCAAAAACTGGGCAAACTTTTAATAACTTTGACACTGCTGACTCGATTTTTTAACACACAGTGATTGCTTAAATATTTAGCAAATTACATTCGTTCGCAGTAATTTTGGGAGGCTCTTGGTGACTGTGAAAATCCTCATCCATGTAATCCCAGCCCTGACCAGCTAGAAAATCTCTGGAGCATTAATAATTGTTTGTGGTCGCCTGCGGCCTCCATAATGAACCAGGAGACGGTTGCCTAAGAAGTGCCCAGTCTTGGACCATGTTATTTGGCCAGCGATTTTAATGTAGTTGCTGTTTATTACAAATATTGAAACTGCAGTTATGTAAATATTTGTCCTCCACAAATCAATTAACTAAAAACACAAAAATGCCACATTGTGTTAATTTATGAAATTAAACAAAATGAGTTTCATGTAATTAATGAATGACTCTCTAAAGCATCCAACCAGACCCTGCTAATTGAAGTACTAATTAGTACGCCGGTGTAGTACCCTTTGAAAACAACAAATCGTGTCGATAATTAAAAACACAAGCGGCCATTTATTTGTTTCACAAAAGAGATCAAAGTTCACGTATTTACGGGCTTAATTAGTTTAAAGAAATTAATCCCACGTATGAGCGTATTGATTTTAACGAGAATACATTTAATTATCGCTAGTGAAATCTCGAATAACACATTAGTAAATTTTATAAAATGGTGCATGACATGGCGTTGCGTAGGTGTTGCACAGCGTCAACCTTTCTGATATGTATGGAATCACGTTTTATAAAACTTTCAAAGCTCCATAAATGAATTCATTGCCAGATACCATCGCACACTCGCGTATTATGTTTAAAAAGAAGTAGTTTTTACCGTTGACGTGTCGTGTAGTAAACAGACATGCAACTTTATGAAAAACTTAACCTGCTATTTGATATATTGCGCGAGAGGCGTTTTTTGCAAAGTCAGTGCTGGTAATGTCTGTATTTGCCGTACACCTATTAATACGAATCTCAAATACATTGTAAAACACGGATTAGAAGTGGACACTTCAGGAAAGTTTCCATTGTGCGAAGGAACAAAACTTGGCTAAAGCTCTAGTGCAAAACTTAGCAGTCTTGTATCTTAATTAATAGTCTTGTCATAAAATTATTGCCAAAAGCGAAGTGTTACAAACGTTTGATTCAATTAACCCGACTAGAAAACTGGGACATCACAAAAGATAAAACTTTAAAATCGAATTAGCATCTAAAATTTAAACGTCACTCAGATGAAGGAAATAAGAGTAGCTACTTTGAATGATAAAAGCATTTTTTGTGGCTAAATAAATTAGAGCGTCTTCAAGCAATTTAACGAGAGTGACAGAAATTTTCAATGCGAGTTACCTAATCTAAATTAATCCAGTTAGCTTTGTGACGAGAAAGGAGCAAATATGGGGCTTTAATTGTTATTTTAACGAGCTAATTATTTATTATGCGTCCACAGCGGAAAATGCACTAATATTTAAAATTTTCCAACGCGACAATTGATGGATTAGCGAAAATCAATTATAATTTAATTAATAAATGAGCTTAATCGAATCAAAAATACCAACTCAAAATACTCATAGAACTGATTTTGGTTTTTTCTGCATTAAAAAAACAAATACACAAAAGGGAAAAAAAGCCAAATTCATGCATGTTTATAAAAATGGTACATCATATTCTCCATTTTAACAAAATGTCGCAATTTATATTACTGCGCCCTCTGCGTGCTAAGGGTTTAACTTGCTGAAATCGTGTTAAAGGTACTTGTAGGGTGAATTTTCCAATACAGATTTCTGTGCCAGTTCTTCTATAGAATCCTAGAATGCTGGAGGAAATTTACTTAGAAATCGGCTACTAATTTATAGGTGATTTCATCTTCAACTAAAATAATTAATTGTAAAAAATAATAAATAAAACCGCACAAAAATTGTGCACACAAGTCACTCCTAGTATTTCACAAAATAAAAGATACATCTTTTTTTATAAGAAAAGATACACAGTTGTTTCCTAATAACATAACAGTTTACTTTGGGAGTGATTACTGATTATGTTTATTAAATTTCAAGGTACAATATTTAATCTGGCGGCACCGAATCTTGATGAAAATGTATGCCCTTGATAATCCCGACATTTAATTGATGTTTACTTAGGTTTAATTAATTTCTCTGTTAAATTAAATTCGATTTGGTGATTTAGTGGGCAACAATTTGTTGCCTAATATTTATAGGTTTGAAAATAATTACATACTTTCTTTGCACTTCCTTCGTATAATTATTATGTGATTGTTTGATGTTATCCTACTTTTCATTTAGATATCCTTTGTGATCCATTTCTCTCAGTGGGCGGACAACACTGAACTTACCTTAATAAAATATTATTTTATTTCTTTGTAACATACTGTAATCTCTAATGCAAGCTAGGCTGTAGCTATGCTTTTATCATTCTAAAAATGAAGCTTAAACTTGACAAATTCCAGAAATGACAAGATAATCGATGTTGAATAAGAATCAAAAACGTACTTTGTAATTGTATTTGTTTTATTTTTTTAATATTTGATTTAGTTGAAATGTGTCCCCAGTTTTAAGAAAAAAACTTTTAAAATCTTGTCTTTTGTTGAATGAAATAAATTTGTATCTTTGTGAGGAGCTTTCTGTTACTCGTCTTTATTTTATTTGTTGTTATTACAAATTAGTTATTTATGATTATTATTATTATTATTATTATTATTATTATTATTATTATTATTTATTATTATTATTATTATTATTACACGTTTAAAGCAACAATCGATTTTTATTACTGCGCCCTCTGCGCGCTAAGGGTTTAACTTGCCAAAACCGTATTAAAGATACTTCTAGAGAGGATTCGAAATTGAAATTTTTGTACCAATTTTTCGATAGAATCCTTGAATACTGGAAAAATTTAACTTAGAAATCGACTACCCATTCATAGGTGACTCTATCTTTAATTAAAATAATTAATTGAAAAAAAAAACGCTCACACATTCACCAAGAAATTATTCCTAGTATTCCACAAAATAAAAGATAACTTTCTTTTTTTAATAAAGTACAGTTCATTATTTAGTAATAGTAATTTCGGAGTGATTATTGATTACGTTTATTAAATTTCTAGGTACAATATTTAATCCGGCGGCATTGAATCATGATGAAAATGTATGGTCCTGATAATCCAAGCATTTAATTGTTGTTTATTTAGGATTAATTAATTTCCGTGTTAAATTAAATTCGAGTTGGTGATTTGGTGGCGGTGTCATGATGGGCAACAGGGTTCATAATTTGTTGCCTCATATTTATAGATTGAAAATAATTAAAAAATAATTAGCTAGATTTTTTGCACTTGCTTGGTGGATGCTATCCTACTTTGCATTTATCCTTTGTGGTCGATTTCTCTCAGTGGGCGGACAACACATCTCACCTTAATAAAACATTATTTTCTTCCTTTGTACACACTGTAGCTGTAGCTACGCTTTTATCATTCTGGAAATTCGGGCTTAAACTTGACAAATTCTGGAAATGACAGGCTAATTGTCGTTGAATAAGCACCAAAAACGCAGTTTGTAATTGAATTTGTTTTATTTTTTTTTTAATATTTGGTCTGAGTTAAACACGCCTACGCGAAAAGGCGGCTCTTTTGTCTCCTATCTCCGTGAAATGTGTCCCCAGTTTTAAGAAAGAAACTTCTAAAATCTCGTCTTTTGTTGAGTGAAACTGAATTTGTATCCTTGTCAGGAGCTTTTCTTTTACTTTCCGATTTTCTGTTACTCGTCTTGTACTTTACGACTCCTTTATCGCCCGTTAAATATAAAGCAACAACCGATAAGCCTTGAATAGTGCGTTATATTTTATACATCTCTGACACAGTGTTTTCAATTTTTGATATCAATTTTTCCCCCGTCTCGTGCCAGTCATAAAAAATACTCCTTAGTTGGCGGTCCCGTCCCACCGGTCTTTATTTATTAACAGCAACCCTGATAGCATACATCGTCCGCGACTAAACAAAATTTTACTTGAAGCTAAGAAATTATTAATGCGTGATAGGGATCGTTAGGGCTGTTTGTAAGTGAATAAGTCGCGTTTTTTCAGCCCTCGCCCCTACCTTAGAGACCGGCGTTATAGCCCAACGTCATGTGATGATAATGATGATCTATACAGTGTGGTTGCCCTGCTGTTTTTCCATTTCCAATTGAAATACGAGCCTGCCGGAAATTAAGGACGCAAAGGCACAAGATGTATCAGTTACGGACGTCAAGGAAAATCATCTTTTTACTTGGAGAAAGTGAGCACAAAATAGAAAATTGCTTGTTGACAGATTTGTTATGTTTCCTCAAAATCTGGAGGCAATATCGGCTGAAAATTGGAAAGTATAAGTTTCGAATAGGATTTTAAGTGAATCAGGCTGACAATGAGCGAGCTGTCATCCCTTCAAATGTAGCGAACATTGAACATTCTATTTAGGGCGCCGGTTGTATGTTAGCGTCTTCAATTCCCTCTTTACGACAATTCGAGCGTTTAAAATCCGCCATATAAAGCGAACAAATTAGCATATTATAGCGAGATAGAACCGGCTGATGACTAATACTTTACACCCCCGATACGGTATAATATGCACCCTACCCGCAATTCCGCAGAATTTATTGACTGTACAGTATTAAACATTGAATAAGTGTGATCTGGTGGCGTCAAGTCGCTTTCGCGTCCCCTTACACGTCCCCGAGGGGCTTTACAGGACTTATTTAAGAATGTAATCGGCCTGTTGTGCGCCCACATATCCGGATGTTGGTAATATCACCAGACGAAAAAATTTCCTCGTATAGGAAAAATCAATGGCTGCTAAATGAGCTCCTGATTGTATTTTCCGTCAGAAGCTTTATAACGTGCTTTCAAAGTTTTTCATTATCCCACGTAGAACAACAGTTTGTTTAGTTTCTCTAATCCTCGGTAATTAATCCTTTTGAGATTGCATACGTGATTCTCCCTGATTTAATTCTGATTTGTTCCCTGATTTGTTTAGTTAATATCTCTATTCTCAAAGTAAACAATAAAAAAGCCTCGCCAGGAATTAAATTTAAGTCACGAGAGTTATCGATCGACATGAAATTATTATTATGTCAGAGAATGAAACGAAAGGTTGCTTTTAATTAATAAAACCTACAGAATGAACAATGAATAGCGGCTGACATCTATGTGGAAAGGTAATGAAAAATGTTCATGTCAAATAAATAACTTCACAAGGAAATGATTGGAAAAGTTTTAATTAGGTAATAGGAACATAACAGGAGGGCTATTGTCTGACAACATCAAGACAAAACGCCAAATTCAAAAAATTTATTCGAGCGTAGCTATTGTCCAATTCGAAAGGGTGAATCCTATGAGATGTCCGTTCCCCTAGGCGATACACTACGAGCTCATGCGTGTTTAAAATCTCATAGGACAAAATCTTCAAGGGTAAATTTTTAAGGGATGAGTCTATAGAATATAGATTCAAAAGAGGGGACTTGAAGTGCACTTGACGGATGACTGCAACCGGTGCGGAGCTTATGCAACACTAGAAAAACTTAATAAAAGCTTTGTATTCACAGTTAAGTAAACCCAACTTCGCAAGTTTAAAGCTGATTGAAAAACCAAATCAAATGATTAAAGACAAAAAATCACACAACTAAAAATTTGCACAACATGACACCAAGGTTCGAGAAGTTTGCCCAAGCAGTGCTCAACTCATTTTAATTTTACATTTTTATTTATTACAATGTTTTCTCCAACTTATTTTACATCCTATTTTATTATTTTTAAAAAGACCAATTTAAAATTAAACTAAGAAACTCCCTTTCAACAATTAGATCAGTATGGAGCTTTGCAAAAGCTCAATACGCCTATTATTGTTTGATAAAAAAATAAATGGGTACTAATAATGCGATCAGTAGTAAATTCGATTTTGATCATTAAAAAATAATAAGTGATTAGTATTTAATTAATTTTTGCACAGAAAAAAATTTAAATGACAAGTAAATTACTCACAGTATTTAATTAAAACTCTTCAGTATAAAGTGCCCAATAAAAAATCATATAAGCACAGTATCTAATTTCCGTTTGCTCAATTTAAATAATAAACGCTCAGTAGCAAACCTGGAGGTTGGGGCTCGAAATGTGGGATTTTAGACTCTCTAGTTCTGAAATGCTATTAGTTACTGTGCATTTATTATTTTTACTTTGCATCTATCGTTTTTACTGTGCATTTATTATTTTTACTGCGCATTTATTATTTTACAGTGCATTAATCACGTTAACTGTGCATTTATTATTTTACAGTGCATTTATTATGTTTACTGTAGATTTATTATTTTTACTGTGCATTTATTATTATTACTGTGCGTTTATTATTTTACTGTGCATTTATTATGTTTACTGTGCATTTATTATATTTGCTGCTCATGTATTATTTTTACTTTGCCTCTATCATTTTTACTGTGCATTAATTTATTATTTTACTTTTGGACACTGTCAAAATTTCCGGTTTTTCTTCTGTGTAGGTCAGTTTTGACAACAGTTTGGTATTTTTCAATAAAAAACGTCAGATTATTTTTAACAGATTTAAAGCAATTTTAGGCTTCGTTGAGTCTAATTCGAAGAATAAATTGTTGTATTCAACTCGTTTTCGTATAAATCGGTTCATTTATTTCACCTCGTGGATGATAAACTATTCGTTTTCATTCGCTGTTTGATAATCCACTGGTGAAATTAAACGTCCGATTTACTCTTAAACTCGTTAAATAAATGACTATTACTGTGCAATTATTATTTTTACTGTGCATTTATTATTTTACTGGGCAATTATTATGTTAACTGTGCATTTATTATTTTTACTGTGCATTTATAATTTTTACTGTGCATTTATTATTTTTACTACGCATTTATTATTTTACTGTGCATTTCATTTGTACCCAAAATAAAATGAGCCCAACAATTTAACTTCGTAAGTCGCCACTTTGTAGATGACGATAAATAAAAAAAAAATAAAATTTGTGGAGTGTGAAGAAGCATTGCAAGTTTACTAATTTGAATCTGCAGTACTCATATGAACTCAGAAAATGCATTTTTACTTTTATGGACGTCTCTGAAATCCTATGTATTTGACGATAGTCTTCTAAACTTATTACTTTAGGAACAAAAAAATCAAGCTTTGCTTTGAACGATGTTTTGAGTCGGAATTATTAGGCTTCCTATTGTAAATTCAACTTTACTTGAGTGCATTCTAACATAGTTAGTTATACAAAATTAACCACCTTTACGTAGTATTGTAGGCAAAAGTCAGTGTCTTACACATTTTTGTATTTTTTTCCGTTGGTTTAAAATGGACTGCTATTTAAAAAAAAGTGTGAACATGGTTCAGATTTATAACATTATCACTCCGTCGATACAATCACGGCGCGGCGTCACGGCTCGTATTTATTAGCCTTGTCTTTGTACCCTCATCAGCCCCTAATTTCTCATACGCGCAGGCTGCACAATGCACTTAACCGCAGCGCTTCCGTGACAGTCCAATTTGCATTCGTTTGTCCTCATCATCTGCGTTGTGTAAATTCGAGCCGGTAATTTTTCGCCCAAGTGGCCTAATACCAACATCAAAGGTCTGGGTCTTTGAGTGGCGCAAGAATCCGGTGATTGAAATCTGGCATGATATCCATTTTCGAGACAAGTGATAGTGACGCATCATCCCCTTCGGGGCGAAAACATCCCCGTGTTTGGCGTGCGTGTGACGTGAGTCGGCTCGCCGCAAGGTCCCCAATCACAATTGTAAATCAATTAGGTGCTGCCTGAGGATATAAGCGATCCAGACGTAGACTTCGGGGGCGAACTCACGCGATAGTCTTTGTTGAAAAGGCAAACAACTGCTGCCGAACGATAAGAGATTGTAATGATAGGTTGCGAGCTCTAATCACTCAAAATTCAATTTTCTTGGGGGAAAATGCAGAAGTCGCCAGGTGGAGTTAAATGTTTATTTTAATTATGGAGGGCTGCGCTCTCGGAACGCGATAAACTGCTTATCAACTGCATATTATTAAAACTGCAGCACGAAAATGTTTCGGCCCTTGGGCTGAAAAATCGCGGCAGGCGATGCCAAATCGGGAAACAAATAATAAATCACGCCCTCCGAACGGAATGTGTTATAGTAAAAGATGTATAAGTGAGTAGGGTAGCTCGATTATCGTCTCAGTTACTGGCGATCTGTCAGAGTCTCCCTTGACAGCGTGCCTCATGGGCGCAGAGGCTCCAGAAAGCGCGCCTAGACAGATTGATAATCGGAAATGATAAAGGGAGGACGTGATCCACTTTCAAAAACGTATACTCGTAACTGACCACCGCAGAAAAATGCCCCGTGCGACCTCCATTTGTGTACACCCTCGAACTATTTATCACGTAAACGGAAGATTAATGACTTCGGAACGAAAAATAAATAAACTCGCACCGTTTTTTCGATTCATTTCGTTTATTGTGGCTTCGAAATTAATTAATTTCAGCCGAAGGGAGTGAAAGACTGGTCACAAAAACACTGGTTTATGGTCCTTTGGTGAGCCGCAATCTTTATTTCTGCATTTTAATAGCTGTTTAAAGTTCGGAGATAAATAGCAACAAATTATTCACTCCTCGCACTTTGGCGGTGGTCAAGTGTAATATCGCTAGTTTCGTGCCCGAGTTAAATAAGCGTTCAATATGCATAGCCAGTTTTAATGTGAGAGTTGTTGATATTTTGGTATCGCGCAAGAGTTCGTATTCACATTTCGTGTTAGAATGATCAGATAAGTATGATACATGAGTTTTTCGTATCTTTGGACAGTAGTGGAATAAATTGTGCCTTAGGCGCACGACTCCGTTTAATTACAATTAAATGAGAAACACACGGATGGTTTAATAAAACGCCAATCTTTTCGCAACTTTACAAACACGCCGCGACTCCGGGAACGTTACACCCTTCTCACAATAGCTTTAAAACAATCGTTTTCTTACTGCTTTCCCAACTGGGAAAGGGAAGAACCATTGTGCCCTGTAATCGAGCCATCAGACCTGACTATAAAAGTAATACAAGGCTGAAACTGATTGTTTCGAGTTAATTACATTACTGCTTTGACACAACTCCTTTCAGTTAACGGAGTTCACATCCTGGAGGTAATACATTTTTAATAGAAAATCGATTCTTGACGATGATCTTGCGCGTCTTAATTAAATATTTGAGACGACTTGATGAGGATTAATTGTTGTGTCGCCTTGCAACGTTTCCTTATTATATTATTTAAAATGGCTTAACGGGGGCATTATTCACTCTTCTTCCCACTTATTAATTTAAAAATCTCTGATTTTTGTCCTGAGTTAATAGAATTTAATATTAATTAACAACTCGGGCCCGTGTTTACTCCCAATGCATGATAACATTCCTTATACGCGTACCAAAGCTGCCGTTCATATTTATTTTGAACGTAAGCTTTTAAACTCCCGAATTGCTTGGGGCCTAAAGATCGAATATCGCCGACTACAAGCTCAAAAACCTGCATGTTATTCCCAAACAGAGATGAGATCAAACTAATTACATCCTTTGATTACACTCATTCCAAGTCGTAGTTTCAAGCATTCATTTTTAAAACACTAAAAGTCCATTCACTACTTGTGCTAACAATCTCAAACTAGTTACAACTTCGCAACTTTAAAACACCCTTTATTTGTCCAATTCTTTCAAAGTGATTCGTTCAGAAAGCACGTCGGGAAAAATTTAAATTTTGTTTCAACTAAGCTACATTTAATTATTACTACCGTAATAAATATCCCGTGGCCGGATAATGAAAATTTATGAACAATTACTGCAGAACTATTTTCTGCTCAACCGCCTGTGTTACTAAGCTGAATAGGAAGCAAACGATGAGGTTGTGGTAGGCTTAAAACCCCTTACCAAGCGATACTATCAATTACAAGCTGCGGTGTATAAAATGACAAATAAAGTTTAGTTTTTATTGCCTCACGTTACAAAAGATCAAAGTTTAAAAATACGCATGCGGGGGCGGCTTATTTTTAATATTCACTAAAAGCGTTTACGTATATTGTTAGCAGAAACGCTTTGTAGTAGATAAAATGAAACAGTAACTCATTTTTATCTAAATTAAATATAACTTTTTAAAACACACAACACAACGCGAAATGGTTTGTCCCTTCTTTATACGGAAATTAACTAAAACGGGTAAACAAAATTCAAATTGATTTAAAAAGTTAGTTTTCTTTGCTTTTCCAGTTAACGAGTGACACGCCCATCTGGCCACAATGATTACCAAAGAAATAAAGGATAAACGAAACAAACGCTAACTGATAAAGAATGATCAAAGATGATTGTTGTTCGTGTCAGCCGGTAATTTGTATTTTATTTTTCGTGTGCTCCTTTAATATGCTTTGACAGTTACATGAGAAGTAACGCCCTTTCCCAGATATTAACATGTGATAAGGCTTGATTTTGTGAACAAAATAACTATTTGAACAGAGTTACCCACTTTTCGATTTTTTTTACTGCCGGGTCGCTAAAAAGATAAATATTTTTAGAACGGTTTAACAGAGAACTGTGATGGTCCGGTGATGGGAAAGAGAAACTCCAGCACTTTACTTCTAACTACTACTATAATTTATTAAAACTTGGAATTTGGAATTGACATTAGGTCGTACAGTAACAACTAACTTATTCTGACTGCCCTATAACATAAAAATGATTTCTTATATATAGAGGGATGAAAGGCGATAAGCGGAAGAATGTACAAATAAAAGTGGACTCGAGATAGTAAAGTAATTAGGTACAAAGTTGAACATGCCGGATGTAGATGATACAAATTAAATTTAAGACGTTTGCTAATGATAATGAAAGATGTTTACTAATGATAATGATAATTATAACGTTAAAGGGATATTTATAATGGGTACATTACACCTCCCTCCGTAAAAGAAAATTAAGAATACGATTTATCGGTTCTTAATTTTGGTAGTGATGACGATGTATTTGGCGCAACCGGACTTATATCTACTGCTGATGAATGAGATTCTGAATGTGAGCCTGCTGAACTATCATATTTTACATTATAAGATGGAGCTGATGATGATTTTTTACATAGATTAAATATCGAGTGATTTGAGTGACGTTTCTTACAATATTTGGACAACGAATATAATGAGAATATTATGAAAATTACGAAAATCAAAAGAAAAATATGATTAGTATAACTAGTATCCTGGAAGAAAGTTAAATCTTTATTTAATAATAATTCGTCTGTTGATTTGGCAATATCTTGTAATTTATGGCTTGCTTCTTTTAATGTGTCGATGTGAAGATTAGTAGGTGTTATAGGTAATAGATTTAAAGAAAAATTTTTTGTTTTAGTTAAATTAATGCAACAATCGTCATTTAATTTTAACTGAGGTACAACAGCATTGTGTGTACTATTACGAATTGTTTTATCGGTTAAGAAAGTTGCGGAACTTGTGTATAATTTACAATTTGAGTTAATTTTTAAAATTCCAGTATTTTCTAAGAAAAGGGTTATGTGTGACATTTGAAAGCAATTTAAGGCGATATCAGTTCTTTTGGGTAAAATATAAATCCATGTATTCGGTTTATCCAATTTATGCCAAATTTCTAAGCGAGAGGTTATAATTCTTATGTTGCAATTTATTGGGATATTGAGAGGAGATTTTAAAAGTTCGGTTTCACATATAGGTCTAGAATTTGTATAGTAGAAAGGTTCCGAAGTTACACAAATAAAAGTTGATTCATCTAAATTTTGACAATTAGTTAACTCATTTAAACCTAAATACAAATTATGGTTTTCGGAGATTGCTAGATAATTGAATGACGGTAAAATAAATTTATAATAAGAGGTTGAGTTGTCTAAAACCGGTAATGGAATTAATTTATAAAGATTAAATTGATTTCGATTTACAAGAGGTATTGATAGAACATAGCCAATTCTGTTGTCGGTGAAGAAACATTTGATTGTGAGTAATTCTAAATATTTGTGTGCATTTTCGCGGCTAACTGGTAAAGGATACGTAGATGAACTAGGTAAATGTGGAATTGTTTTACTCAATTCTTCGATCAATTGAAATGGTGTTATGACATAAGGGTGTAAAATGTTTGATCTAGAAAGTAAAATCGTGTCCATAACGGTCGTTATTTCGTTTTGTAATGTTGTAATAACTAGATTTAATAAAGAAAAGTGTTCGTCTAAATTTTGTTTTAATTCTAATGCAAGATACCTATTGTTTATTTTACGGGAATAGTTACTTATTTGTATAAGATTTTCTTCAAAAATTTTGGAGTTCTTATTCAAATCTGTGATGGTATTGTTAAAGTTCGCTATTGTCGAATTTACTACCATTATTTGTTGTTTTAAAAGTTTGCCTAAATTATATTCGTTTTTGTTTATCTGATTTATAATTCCATTATAATATTTAGCATCTGCTTCATCAAGTGTACCAAAAGCAGTTTTTAGAGCATCGCCAACGATATTTAACCAAGCGCGTTTAGTTCTCTTATTATTAATAAGATTTTTGAGATCTACTTCTGATTTATGCAAATAAGGTACTATATGTTTTAATAGTTTTAACGATGATTGACATAACGCCATTAATGAATGTTGATTACTTTGGCAAAGATGCAAAGTTTGATTATAAGCATGATCAATGAACGATAACTTATCTTCTAATGAACTTATATCGAGGTAGGATACTATTTGCCAATGTGTCTCTTGAAATTTCACATTATTTATGTGTTCAAAATATATACCAGAGAAATGGTTAATCGGTGTTACGGTGTACTGTTGTTGATCGGTGATTTGTGCGTATTCAAGTGTTGCTAATAAGCTGATAGACAGAATGAGTTGCCTGGAATAATAAAGGAAAATTAGTGATAAAAATTGATAAGTAAAAATAGTATAAAAATGCCTTAAATATAAGCAAGTTTTAATTTATTACTATGAACTTTATGTTTTTTATTTTTAATCAAAATAGTGTAATTTACTGGTGAATTAATTTCTGTAATTTCATAAGGACCTGAATAATTTGGAGAAAGTTTCCTTGACCTATTTAATTTTGATTGTTCGTTTAATAGGAATACTTTGTCACCAATTTTAAAATTTTGGTTTTGACAGTTCTTATCATAATATTTTTTAGATTGTTCTTTTGAATCTAAGATGTGCTTTCTCGCAATTTCGTGAGATTTTTGCAGTTTTAAAGTTAAGTTATCCATGTAGTCATCGTAAGTGTACTTAAATTCAGGAGATTTTGTTATGCTTGTAGGCAAATTTGCTTTAGTTCCGAAAATTAATTCAAAAGGTGTATATTTGGTTGAAGTATGAACTGTTGTGTTGTAGGAAAACATTGCAAAATCTAACCATTCATCCCAGTCTGTTTGGTTTTCTCTAATGTAGTGTTTTAAATAATCAGCTAAAGTGTGATGACTTCTTTCCAATGCACCATTAGATTGGGGATGGTATGCCGTACAGTTTATCTGTTTAATTTTAAACAGTTTTGCAATTTGTTTTAATAAATTTGAGGTAAAATCTTTTCCTTGATCAGTTACAATTGTTGAAGGTATACCGTGTTTGCAAATAAAGTCGTGAACTAATTTTTTAGCAATTGTTCCTGCTTCATGATTTGGAATTGCATAAGCTTGAGAATATTTAGAAAGATCATCCTGCAATGTCAAAATAAATTTATTACCATTTTCTGATAACGGTAGCGGTCCTACTATG